>NC_034613.1:115166817-115169305 GCF_900095145.1 Mus pahari
ACAAAGGACTCCAAGTCAAATAGCTTTCCAGACTGCTATCTCTGAATTCTGTTCTCTCTCTCTCTCTCTCTCTCTCTCTCTCTCTCTCTCTCTCTCTCTCTCTTTCTCTCTCTAGACAGCTTTCTCTTGCTATTCTCTATTCGAGACAGTTCTCCAAGCAGTTTTCTTTTGCTATTCTAAAAAAAAACTCCAGGTAGCTCATCTCTTGCAATCCAGTCATTTCCTCCAGATTTCCTTTTGATTATCCTGTGAATCAGCATCCCACGACCCCAGCTCCTTAATTCTTGGCGACAGCAAGCACATATTTATTTGAACATTGCAAAAGAATTCAGAGATCTGCCTGTCTCTGTTAAACACAAATAATAAGACAGCTGGGTGGGATTCCGTCCTGAAATGATCATTTCTACCACATCTGGGCCTAACCCTGCTCTGTTCAGGCAGACCCTGAACTCAGGAGTCTGTTTTTGTAAGCATAAACAAAAAACCTTAGCTTCAATCACCAGTCCCTCAATCCCCTTCTTTAGTAGCTTGTTGACTCACAGCACAGCTGGTTTTGTTCCTTTAGATTTGTGAAACCTCACATATAATTGATATTGGAGTCTTATTTTTTAAGAAATAAAATAAATAACAGGGAAGACATTCTTCAAAGGAGGAACATAAAATATGTACATTATTATACAAACAAGCCTTACACCCACACTCATACCAGCCTGGTGGTCCTGTCCCAGGGGCAGGAACCATATCATTTTGTCCCTACCAATGCCATGCTAGACTCAGTATCTCCCTGTCTTTTATTTTAACTCAAGAGTGGGATCCTCAAGTGTGAATGTGGTTATTAAGCACTGGACTTGCTTGATGCAGACTGCAAGGAGAAACAAAACCAGTAAGAATAAACCAGCTGGGGCTGGAGAGTTGGCTCAGAGGTTAAGAGCAGTGACTGCTCTTTCAGAGGTCCTGAGTTCAATTCCCCACAAACACATGGTGGCTCACAGCCATCTATAATGGGAACCAATGCCCTCTGCTGATGTGTCTGAAGACAGCAACAGTGTACTCACATACATAAAATAAATAAAGAATTCAAAACCAAAGAATCAACCAACTGAAATCTCTCCATTTATCAGAAAAGTCCTCCAGGAGACTAAGAAGTGAACTCATGCACAGCAGAGGCAACAGCCGCAGACACTTCCTCAACAGAAGTGGATCCCACTCTAGAATTACCAATATCCTTGATCTTATGATGTAGGGCACCATTATCTAAAGCTAAATTAGAATTGTTCCAAAGCCCCTTTAAATGAGACTGAATTTGAGACCGGTCATGTTCAGAGGTATTATATTCCAAGGTGGTTACACAAATCCAACAGAACAGTGAATGGTGTTGCACTGAGACCCTGATCTTAATATTTTGAATTTGATTTTACATAAATAGAACTGCTATTCTCTAAAGCATTAAGTCTACCCTGCGAACCTGGATCATGAGTGCTTTTAACACCTTTGAGGATAACCGGTCGACATGCTGTGCGGTGTGATGTAGTGGATATGGCAAAGCTAGAAATCACACTTATTAAGACTGGGACACATCTTTTAGATCTGTCGAGAGCCAAAGTACTCTTATGCAAAGCCTTTATAAACAAATCTGGCAGAGAAGGGCTAGGGAAATCTCCCCTGAGAAAATGTGGCTGCACCAGGGCTGAGACCCAGCCCAGACTATACCAGGCTTTGGCTGTCTCTAGATGTTGCACCGAGTGGGTCTCTCCAGGCCAGCCTGCTGCAGATAACTGAGAGTATCCAGGACCTCCTCTGCTCCATCAGGAGAGTTGCCTTTAATGACTGATCATAATTTCCTTTCCACATAGCAGGAGACCTGTAGAATAGTCACTACAGGCATGGAGAGAGGGGGTAATGTGCATGTTAAGCCTGTAACAGCTTGATTGGCAGCACATTAATGGTGAGTTGTTATAGGCCTAGAAAGGAGATCTTGGTCCTGGAAGGAATCCTTTAAGTGGAAAGTCACCAGTGTTGCATTAAGAAAAGCAGAGGGAAGACTTGGGAATTATTTATTCCATTTGCTTTTGTAGTCAAGGAAGAGGATGCCACGTTAATTATGTATCTGGGATAGGCAGTAACAGCTTGTCTGTGAAAAGGACACTGGCTTAAGTGGAGAGTATTTTTTTTATTAATTAAGGAAGAAATAATGGTTATTAATGTAGTCAGTTTGACCTCTGGGAAGTAGATTTGAGTGGATTCCCTGAAGCTTTTAAGAATCTTTTAAAGTTTAAAACAAATAAATCACTTTCCTATCTCCATCTAAGTTTTTTCACATCCTTTAACCTTCACAACTTGCAACACCAGCCTCAATCACTTTCCTCAACTGATCCTCACACACTCTCTCAGACCCTCACACACTCTCTCAGACCCTCACACACTCTCTCAGACCCTCACACACTCTCTCAGACCCTCACACACTCTCTCAGACCCTCACACACTCTCT
>NC_034613.1:115169630-115179651 GCF_900095145.1 Mus pahari
TCCTGGAACTCACTCTGTAGACCAGGCTGGCCTCGAACTCAGATATCCGCCTGCCTCTGCCTCCCGAGTGCTGGGATTAAAGGCGTGCGCCACCACGCCGGGCTTCAAAAGAATTTTTAAGCAAATTGAAAAAAAAATTAAACAATCTTGGGTTAAAAAGCACGGACATTGTTTCAGGTGTTCCTGTTATGGGGGAAGAACTAGCGTTTAAACAAATTTAGACCAAAAAAAAAAAAAAAAAAAAAAGGTGTGAACTTTTTCAGTTTTGGGTGAGCGGTGTTGTTCCAAGCCTCAGGAACAAGATCCCGCCCACTGGCCACTGTCCTTGGCCTGGCGGGGCCAACTGGACTTCATTTCTTTCTGGCCTAGGAGAGGAGGAGGGGCCTGCTCGACCCCCACCAGCAGTCTGCCCCAGCCGTCTGCAAGTCTGTGCTGGGTCCCTCTTCCCCTTGGCTGCTTGTCACCACAGCACAGTGGGTGGCAGTAGGAGAGGGTCGCAGTAGGAGGGGGTGCCACTCTCTGCAAACCCTGGAAAGTGGAACAGGAAGAGAAAAGACAGCTGTGCCTAGTGGCACCCTGCTGGTTGGGGCCTTTGGTCCTTCCCTACCTTTTCTTTGTTAAGGTATCAGCATACCAAGGCCTCTATGAGGATCAAAGCGTGTCGTTAGCGTCTGCTGCACGACAGGATGTGAAGGAGAAAACAGAAAAGTTCCAGTCTTGACTGAACAAGTTTCTTCCCCATAAGGAAGGATAGGAAGGGTTTCACATAAGGTTGGAAAGTTTCTCTATTTTCTTGTTCCTCCTAATGCAAAATGGCTGTGCTTTGAGCAACACTGGAGGCTTGTCCCACACCATGGAGCGGGGAGGGAATGGATGTAGTAGGCCAAATCACAGGCCAGTCTCTGCTAGCTCCCCTATCCAAAAGTCTTTGATAACTTATTCATTTATTGTTATCTCCTTTAAAAGGTCTGGCTTTCTTTACTTCTTTCACTCTAAACACTAGATTACTTGAACCAAAGCTTTCCTCTCTTCTGGCTTGAGTTTTTACTGACTGACCCCCAACACATAATGGCAACAACAACAACACATGAGCAACTCTCTGCCCTGCATGAATCTGTACTGTTTTTGTGGGCGGCTGCAACGTGATTTTTATTTTTCTGTGTAGTCAGAATCAATAATTCCTGGGATTATAAGTATCCCTTGTAGGTAGAGCTTCTGTCGAAAATTAGTCCCACGTGCCCGTGGGCAATGGACCTTGTACCTCTATGGGCATGGTCGCTGGGGAGAGAATCAGGAGTTAATATGACTGAGGCGGTGGAACTGGGGTCCAATCCTGAGTTCCTAAATTTTTTTTTGATATTCTCAATTGTGCTCTAGGGTTCAAAAAAACACCCCCCCCCGTTCTAGTCAATGTGCAGCCTCCCTATTTTCCTCTCTTTTCTGACCTCATCATACTCTGCTCTCCACAACAAAAACTATCCTCCTGAGAGACAAGCCTTTGCTACCTGTTGCCAGTCCCATGGTGTCCAAGTAGTGCTTGTCAAGAGAGGGGACCATATCTCATTGTGCTTCTTAACAATCTCCTTTTCCAAAGAGAAAGCACCTCCGGACAGCTCTTCTGATTCAGTTCACTTTCATAAATAGCAAGATTTGCCTGTAAAGCCTTTGGTATTGGGGTGGGTGGTGAAGGCGGTGGCCTTAGCAAAGGCCTAGTTTCCCCCAGATTAATCCAATCAGAGCAAGTTGATTCTATGGAGGCTGAGCTAGAATGTTCTGTTTCTGTTTTTAATGTTCCGCTTCTGTTTTTAAGGTCTACTTAATTGTGTTCCACAAGAAAAGAGCAAGGCCAGACATATATTGACCCTCGTGGGGCTGTACCCACTTGCAAAGGTCTTTACTGACTTCACATCATCATCAGGGCTCAATGACCCTTCTTCCGAGACCCATGGACTAACTTTATGTATGAACTTGAAATCTTGCAAAAGCCTTGTGTCCATATTGACATCTTTCTTACAAGCTGCTTGTTTCAAAACCTACAGGTGGGCTGGAGAGATGGCTCAGTGGTTAAGAGCACTGACTGCTCTTCCAAAGGTCCTGAGTTCAATACCCAGCAACCACATGGTGGCTCACAACCATCTGTAATGGGATCTGATGTCCTCTTCTGATGTGTCTGAAAACAGCTACAGTGTACTCATATAAATAAAATAAATCTTAAAAAAAATCTTTTAAAAAACCTACACGTGCATTTCTTCCATGTTTGAATTTGAATTTGCCTGACACATTTTCATTTACCAAATCTTTACCCCATTGACACTTGAGGAGGCTACACCTTCTAGTCGTGTCACAGGGGCAGGAACCATGTCGAACTGTCATCCTTCTTCCTCTACCATTCAATTTCAAGGGTAAAGATGTTAGAATGAGTAAAAACAGATCCTGGCCTGACTTCCACTTAAATTGATTGTGCTTTTGCTACCATATTTCTTGACATAAAAATATGCTCTACAGGTTTAACATGGATAAATTTAATAACTTCTGCAAACTATCCAAAACAGCCATTGGGCCACAACAGCTTAACTTAAAGCAAATTGTATAATGTATGTTATTCCTTCCACCCATTTCTTTTGCCTTCTGCCCACTGACTGAAGTCACATTGTAAGTGATCCTGGCAAGGAGCTTCCAGTTATGCAGCATATGGAACACTGTAAAGTGCTGTGTCACAGGCACTGACTTTTCAAAGTCCAGTAAGTTAGTCTAAGAGGTCAGTGGGCAATACTATGCTATGTTCTGGCCCTGTGTTTACGCATTCTGACATCTGTGCTCTGCTTTGCTGACTTTCTGCTTTGTATCTCTCCATTGTCTGAAAGTGTCATAAAATATAAATTTAAGCACTCCAATGGTAAAATGTCAAGTTAGTCAACATATTTTAAAATTCCATCACTATAAAATGTTTAAATGAATACATATTTAAAATATAGGCTATGACATAAAATGGAACAAAATAATATACATATAGTAAATTAGATTATATTGAAGTTATATAGGGAGTGAAAATAACAGAATATTATTTAGAAAATGGTTCCATATGTATGTATGCATGTATGTATGTATCTATCATCTATGAATTCAAATATTTTATTTAAAAGTTCTATTTTTTCTGGTATAAACATAGAGTGATTTTGCTTTTGATAGTAATTAATGTTAAACATCCACTTTCTTGTGGAATCATGGATTTCTTTTTTTGTTGTTAAGAATATTTTATTTAATTTATGTGCATTGGTGTGAGAGGGTCAGGAGCTGGGGTTACACAAGTGTGAGCTGCCATGTGGGTGCTGGGAATTGAACATGTGTCCTTTGGAAGAACAACCAGTAGCTCTTAACCACTGAGCCATCTCTCCAGCCCATGAATTTTTTAAGTGACATTTCAGTTTGGTTCTTCAGTCAATTTCATTCATTAAGATTCATATTCAAGCAACTGGTGGCACAAACTTTTAATCCCAGCACTCAGGAGGCAGAGGCAGTTGAATCTCTGAGTTCAAGGCCAGCCTGGACTACGAAGTGTATTCCAGGACAGCCATGGCTATACAGAGAAACCCTGTCTTGAAAATGACCTCCCAAAATTCATTTTCATATTTATTAGACTTCATTAACAATCTCCATTTGTAGGAGAAGCATGAGGAATTCTCATATGCCCACACCACACCCATCTTTCCTTACTAGTTATGATATATGCTTATTAAAACTAAGAAATTAATGTTTATGCATTGCTTTTAAGTAAAGGCTAGGCAAACTGCAAGATATTTCACTAATATTTTTGTGCTCAAATATTCAACCTAGGACATAATGATTCCTTTAATTCACCAGGCTTTTTAATCAGCTATATTCCATTTGGTTTCTGTTGAACACTTGCCCTTTTAAAGTTGCTATTTGTTTCTCTTTTCATACACTCTCTCTTTTTAAAAGATTTATTTATTTTATATGAGTACACTGTAGCTGTCTCTAGACATACCAGAAGAGGGCATTGGATTCTATTACAGGTGGTTCTGATCCATCGTGTGGTTGCTGGGAATTGAATTCAGGACCTCTGGAAGAACAGCCAGTGCTATTAACTGCTGAGTCATCTCTCCGGACCCTTTCATAATATATATATATATATATATATATATATATATATATATATATATATATATATGTAAACTTTTCCCACTGAGCTGCATGGGTGGTGAGAAATGAGTTTCTATATCTTGTCCATATTGAAGCAGAAGAGAACTAGTGTCTACCAAGGATAGGGCAGTGTTAGAGAATTTGTGAATATGTGTTTTAAAAACAGCCAGGGTGATTAGTGAATATTTGAGGACAGATCATTTGAAGTTGCACAAAAATCCTGCAGAGTTTACATACATAAAATACTAATATATCTTAAAAGTGAACTTTGTTGTTGTTGTTGTTGTTTTAAAAAAACAGGGTCTGACTATGTTGCTTTGACTGTCCTGAGACTCACTCTGTAGCCCAAGGTTGGACTTGAACTCAAAAAGATCCACCTGCCTTCATCTCCCAAGTGCTAGGATCAAAGGTGTGTGCTCTGTTAAGATGAATGTTCTAATATTCCATATTCTTTGTACATTTAATATTGCAAATTAGGTCAGGTGTAAAGGCATGCACCTTTATTCCCAACATTTTGAATCTGAAGGCAGCCTGGTGTACATAGTGAGATCCAAGCCATCTAGGGTTACATCGTGAGACCCCCATCTCAAAAAATAGATAGATTAAAAAGGAACATTCTAATTATTCTCACCAGCACTTTCCTTTATAGTCTTTTCATTTTTATCAGTCCCTCCTAACTCCTATCTACAAATCCCCCTCCCTAATTTATGTAGTTCATGAGTTTACAAAACATCATTTTTATTTTGTGACTCGGTGATTTAAACAGGAGTATCTGTGGCTATGGTTTTCAAACACTGGATCGGAGTTTGGCGGGCTCATGGTTGCATACAGGACTAATGACAATGATTTCTGTCTCCCAGAATCTATAAGTAGCCAGTACTTCTGCATGGAGATTAGGGTGCCATGAACCCCCCTCCTGTCTAACACTGATGGTTGATAGGGGCAATCACGAGGAGACAACAGCCTCCGTGAGCTCCTCACTACTATTGATTGTGCTCTTCTTCCTTGCCCACTTTCTCCCTTCCCCTCCCCCCTCTCTTTCTATTGAGACAGGGTTTCAGTATATAGCTCTGTCCTGTAACTTACTAAGTAGACCAGGGTGGCCTACTTAGTGGCATAGAGATCTGCATGCCTCTGCTTCTCAAGTATTGGGATTAAAAACCTGTGCTACCAGACTGACCTGCCTCAGCAACTGCCCTTTCTTAGCCAGAAGAGGGCATTTTACTGCCTTTCTTACTATCTTCCAGCTCCTACATCATTTCCTTTTCCCCTTCCTCCGTGTTCCTTGGGCGTTAGGTGCTGTAAATAAATGTCTTGTTTAGAATTCAGTTCTCAAATGTCACTTTTTCTCAGCACCTTCATGAGCCACAAGTCTCTGCATTCTCTGAAAAGAGGGGCCTCTCTGATTAAGGATGAGACAGAAACATGGGTATTTTGAAGGCAGTTTAGTGCTGTGCCAATTTAACGAAGGAAGAAAAGTAAGTTCCTTTTTCAGGACTATGTACATAGTGTCTTCCCCAGCCATGCATTTCTGACCAGATTTATAGTACCGGATATGGGATTCTTCCTGTGGAATGAGTAGGCCTCAAATCTAGCTTTAAAAAGCAGTTGGTTAGCCCCATAACGGGCATGCCATTGCTGCACGAAAGGGGATTCGTATTGAAGTTCATAGAGTTCACAGTTACGTAAGAGCCTCAAAGGATTTTCTCCCTACCATCCAACTGGCACCTTGTGGCGCTAGGAAATCTAATCAGCAATGAAGCTTCCAGCTCAGTTCCAACTGGAGTTCTCTGTACTTGACAACCAAGGTATAAAGTATTCAGCAATAGGAGCTTAGATATCAAATTTTGCTGGTGCCATTTGTTAAAGAGGCTGTCTTTTGTTTTTAACCAATATTTTTGTACCTTTGTTGAGAATTGGGTGGTTAGAGCCATGTGAGATTATATTTTACTGAATATATGTCTGTTATTTATTTATTTATTTATTCATTTTTTGAGACAGAGTTTTTCTGGGTATCCCTGGCTGTCCTGGAACTCACTCTGAAGACCAGCCTGGCCTTGAACTCAGATCTGCTTGCCTTTGCCTCCCAAGTGCTGGGATTAAAGGTATTTGGCACCCAACTGGACACTGCTTTTATATGATGTTTTTATATCAGTACCAAGCTTATTTTGTTTCTATGACTCTGTAACGTAACTTGAGACAATATATTGTGATTCTCCATCATTGCTCTTTCTGCTTAGCATCAGTTTGTTTAGAATCTTATGTGCTTCCATGTGAACCATAGAACCGAAAAAAGGAAAAATTAGAATTTTTCTAGTTCTATGAAGACTATCATTTTATTTTGATAGTTATTGCACTGAATCTGTACGAGACTTGTGGTAGAATAGCCATTTTCACCATATAAATCTTTCAATCCATGATTATGGAAGATTTCCCCCTATTTTAGCATTGTCTTCAATTTCTCTTTTCAGGGTCTTAAAATAGAGGTTTTTTTCATTTCTGGTTAGATTTTTTTTTTTTCCGAGACAGGGTTTCTCTGTGTAGCCCTGGCTGTCCTGGAACTCTATATACCAATAACAAACTTGCCAAGAAAGAATTTAGAAAAAAATATTATTCACAATAACTTAAAAAATACTTAAAAATAAATCTAACCACCAGACAGTGATGGCACATGCCTTTAATCCCAGCACTTGGGAGGCAGAGGCAGGTGGATTTCTGAGTTCGAGGCCAGCCTGGTCTACAGAGTCTTTCTTGGCAAGTTTGTTATTGGTATATATATATATATATTTATTATTATTATTATTTTACTTTTTTAGTATCTTACAATACTGATGATTTTCTTGTGCAGTCTCTCAGGTCTTCAAAGTATAGACAGAAATAGAAATGTCCAATTAACATTTAGAAAACTTTTCAACATCCATAGCTATGAGGAAATTAAAATTGCTTTGAGATTCCAGTCAGAACCACTGTCATCAAGAAAGGAAATTATAATAAATTGTCGTGTGGATGGGAGGAAAGTCAATCTCTTATAAAACTGCTAGTGAGAGATGTAAACTCATGTGGCAACTATGGAACTTTGTAAGACGGTTGCTCAAAATACTACAAATAGAATTTCCATATTACCTAGCTAAACCCCTCCTGTGTGTCTACACAAAGGATTCTATATCTAACCAAAAAAAAAAAATCCTTGCACATCCATGTTTATTGCTTTACTGTTCACAGTAGCTAAGAAATGGAAGTAGTGTTTCAGATGTTTATTAGAAAGTCTGATACATACACATAATAGAATTTTATTAGCCAGAAAAATGAAATTATGATGTCTTTAAGAAAATGGATGGTAATCCCAGCACTCGGGAGGCAGAGATAGGTGGACTTTTGAGTTCGAGTCCAGCCTGGTCTACAGAGTGAGTTCCAGGACAGCCAGGGCTATACAGAGAAACCCTGTCTCAAACAAACAAACAAACAAACAAAAAAAGGATGGACAAGGAAGTCATTATGCTAAATAAAATAAGCCAGACTCAGAAAGACAAATGTCATGTTTACTTTCATATGCAGAATCTAGATTTAAGTGTTGAGTGTACATGTGCATGCTTATGTGTAGATCATGCAGCTACAAGTTGTCCATGGATGAGGAAGAAGACTTAACAGAAAGTAAAGGAATATTGTTACTTAAAACCAGAAAAGAAGAGTATTATGAGAAGAACGCAACCCACAATTGGGGATGGGGTGGCAGTAGAGAGCAGTGGGGAGAGCATATAATGAAGCCACAACAAAATCCATTAAATTGTTTACTAGTTTTAAAAATTGATATAAAAGGGATCTGATGTCCTCTTCTGGCACTTGGGTGTACAAGCAGACAGAACACTCCATTATGAATAAACAAACAAACAAATAAACAAACATTCTGTTTAAGAAGAAAATGTGGAACAACACAGCATATTGCCTTTTGTTTGTTTAGGAGTGTGTTTATTTTGGCTTCTTTTTAAAGACAGTTTTGTTAAGTGCAGTTCTTGGTTGAGACTCTTTCTATCTGATCATATATATCATCCTTCTTACTTCTGGCATTTATTGTTTGGGAGATAAGCTGGTCACAAATGTACAGAGGTCTTCCTGTAAGTGATAAGTTCATTCTCTCTTGTTGCTTTCAACATTTTTCTGATCTTACTTTTGGTAAAGTTTGGAAGTTTTCAGATATTATTTAGATTTCTTGCTTTTCTTCCTGCTCCCTTCGGTACTATGCTTATTGGTATAACTTATGGTGTCCCACATTTCTCTGAATTCTCATTTCTCTTTCTTCTTTACTTTTATTACTATTATTATTACTTTTATATCCCAACTGCAGTTTCCCCTCCCTCCTGCCTTCCCAATCTCTCCTCCTCCACACACCTCCCCTCTCAACCAGATCCACTCCTCCTCCCTTTTTCTTCAGAAAACAGCAGGTCACCCATGGTATCAACCAAACATGGAGTATCAGGTTGCGTTAAGACTAGGCACCTCCCCACGTTTTAAGGCTAGATGAGGCAACACAGTAGGATAAGGGTCCCCAAAACAGGCACAAGAGTCAGAGACACCCCTGCTCCCACTGCTAGGAATCCCACAAAATGCTAAGCTACACAAACATAACATATATGCAGAGGACATAGGTCAGACCCATGCAGGCTCCCTGATTGGCAGTTTAGTTAGTCTCTGTGGGTCCTTATGGGCCCAGGTTAGTTGATTGTTGTGGTCCTTGACTTCTCTGGCGTCTATAATCTTTCCTCACCCTCTACAGCAGGATTCCCCTAGCTCTGCATAATGTTTGACTGTGGGTCCTATCAGTTGCTGGACAATTGGGTTAGGCACTTGTCTTAGTCAGGGTTTCTATTCCCACACAAACATCATGACCAAGAAGCAAGTTGGGGAGGAAAGGGTTTATTTAGCTTACATTTTCAGCTTGCCATTCATCACTAAAGGAAGTCAGGACTGGAACTCAAGCAGGTCAGGAAGCAGGAGTTGATGCAGAGACCATNGAGGGATGTTACTTACTGGCTTGCTTCCCCTGGCTTGCTCAGTTTGCTCTCTTATAGGACCCAGGACTACCAGCCTAGGGATGGCACCGCACACAATGGACCCTGCCCCTTTGATCACTAATTGAGAAAATGCCTTACAGCTGGATCTCATGTAGGCACTCCCTCAAGGGAGGCTCCTTTCTCTGTGATAACTCCAGCTTGTCAAGTTGACACAAAACCAGCCACTACAGCACCAATCTATGAGTAGAGCAGAATATCATTAAGAATCATTTCATTGACCTCTGTCTCCCTCTCCCCCTCCCTCTCTCCCTCCCTCTCCCTCCTTCTCTCCCTCTCCCTCCTTCTCTCCTTCTCTCGCCCCTTCTTCTCTCTTCTTCTCTCTCCCTCTCTCCCCCTCTCTCTTGCTAGGATAAATCCTAAGCCTGTGGGCTATCCAACCCCTATCTCCTTCCTGGACCTCCAAGCAGAGTCAGGGGTGGGCTCCCTCTTGTGGCACCATTCACTTGTCCACTCACAATTTCTGCACCAGCTTTACAGGAGCACATCTGTAGGCAGAACAAATTGTGAGTAGAAGGTTTCATGGCTGGGTTGGTGACCCAGTCCCTCCACTGGAAGTCTTGCCTGGTTACAGGAGATGGCCAGTTCAGGCTCCATATCCCCCATTGCTAGAATTTCTAGCTTGGGCCTCCCTCTGTAGATGCTTGGGAGTTTTCATTGCATTAGGTTTCTCGCTCATCTCTGCCCTTCCTAAGACAAACGATAAATGGGCTGAGAAAGAAATCAGGGAAAGGAGCCAGGTGTGATGGTGCACGCCTTTAATCCCAGCACTTGGGAGGCAGAGGCAGGCGGAT
>NC_034613.1:115180569-115185612 GCF_900095145.1 Mus pahari
AGAGAGAGAGAGAGAGAGAGAGAGAGAGAGAGAGAGAGAGAGAGAGAGAGAGATCTGCATATTGTCTACTTTGAAGACTTGACTAAATTTAGTGCCTCAGCCCTTTCACAATCTCTCTTGTTTGCAACTTGATTCCTCATGTATGGCCCATCCTGTCTGTTTCTTTGCACTTGATTTGAAACAAGAAATTTTAGGCTATGTATTATTCCTTCAGAGGTTTATCATCATTATTTATTCCCCCCAGCTTCTGGCAGTCATGTTCACTCTCCCTACCTTCTCGCTGCTCATGTTACTTCTCACAAGGACCATTGGGTTTAAATACAGATAATTTGTGTTTTTGTAACCCTGTCTTTGATTTGCTCAGTCTGTGAAACACCTGAACGCGATGCACCTCTAATTGCAGGATAATTTATAGTTTTCAGCAGTGCATTTAGGCATGAAGAACTCTACCGATTTTCAGATTCATGGAATTAATTTTGAACTCTTCCAGAAGAGATTTTGAGGTCAGTATTTAAGATTTGTTTTCTGACCCGAGAAGCTCATACTTACTATCTTTTGTTGGTCTTCATTGATAACACTTAACTGCTATCTCTGACAGCCCTACTAACTTCCTCTTATATCTTCTTCAGTGCAAACATCACTTCCCCCCAAGGACCTTTAGCCATCAAATGGAGCATACTAGGGGGCTGGAGAGATGGCTCAGTGGTTAAGAGCACTGACTACTCTTGTCTCTTCTAGGGGACCCAGGTTCAATTCCCTGTACTCACATGGCGGCTCAGGCTTAGACTTGTAGCCACGTAAAACTCTAGTTCCTGGAGAATCTGATGCCTTCTTAGGATCTTAGGATCTCCACAGGGACTGGGTACACAGGTGGCAAAGAGACATACATGCAGAGGTCTCTGTTTTGTTTATTTATTTATTTATTTATTTATTCCCTTCTATTAAACACAGATCCTTTTCTCATATAATCCGAATACATTTTCCTCTACCTCTACTCCCAGTTTCTCTCTCCCTCCTCTCCCCTCCCCTCCAGATCCACTCCCTTTCATCTCTCATTAGAAAAGAACAGGCTTCTGAGAGATAACAGAACATAGCAAAATAAAATATAAGCTAAAACAAACAAACAAACAAAAAACCCCATCACATCGAAGGACAGGACAAGACAAACCAACAGAAGAAAAAAGACAAAGAGAAGGCACAAGAATCAGAGGCACACTTGTCCCCACACCAAAGCACTAAAGGGAAAGCTGTAGTATGTCTGCAAAGGGCCTGCTGCAGATGCATGTAGGCCCTGTAATTTCTGCTTCTGTCTCTGGGAGTTCATAGGAGCTTTGCTAGGTTGTTTTAGAGGGCCTTGCTCTTCTAGCGCCCTTTGTCCCCTCTATCTCCCCTGTTCCTTCTGCCTCCTCTTCTGTGGAGTTCCCTGGGCTCAGAGGGGAGGGATTTGATGGAGACAACTCATTTAGAGCTGTGTGTTTCAAGGTCTCACTCTCTGTGTAATGTCTGACTGTGGGTCTCTGTATCTGTTCCCATCTGCTGCAGGAGGAAGCCTCTAATGATGGCTGAATAAGGCACTGCTCTATGAGTATAATACTGGAAGTCATTCAGAATCATTTTATCATTAGTTTCCATTGAATTAGGTTTCCATACCACACTTCAATTCTACCTGTCTCTCTCTTCATTGCTTCCCTCAGTCCTATCTCCCCTCCCCCTCCTAACTAATTCTCCTACTCTTGCCCCACCCCCATTCATTCCACTCAAAAAATCTATTCTATTTTCCATTCCCAGGGAGATCCATGAGTTCCTCCAGCCCTTCTTTTTCTCTATGCCTAGCCTTGGTGGGTCTTGGTGGTAGCTTGGTTATCATTTATTTAGTGATAGCAAATATTTATTTAGTATTAGCAAATACATAGAAGATCTCTATTTTAAAACCTACTTATTTTCCAGCAAAATGTTTGGCCCAAGATTTGGAAGCTTGGAGCTGGATACAATGATGTCGTTATTTCTGAAAAATACTCTTATTTTAGGGTCTGAGCACTAGACTGAAGTTGGGCACTGATTTCACTCAAGTTTTCTCTCCCCCAGCAATTTGGAGGTCCCGGTATTTTCATCAATCTGTGCTGGAGTAGTAGCTGGTCACTAAAAAGTAGTAGCTGGTCATAAAAAGCCCCCATGTCTCAGTTGTACTCATTCAGGACTTAGCCTCTGCAACATAGTTTAACATAGGACGAGAAGTTCTGTTTCAAAGATCCCAAGATCCTCTTAGAGTGAAGTGAGGCAGATGAAATCATAGCCTTAGTTGAACACTGCTGGAGGGCTCTTATCATGCTATGGTAGGAAGAAGAAAGGAAGTACAAATTTCAGTACCACAGACTCCAAGTGTTCCAATTAAGTTTTTTTGTTGATGTTGGTTTGTTTTGGTTTGTTTGTTTGAGATTGCATTTCCATGTGTAGGCCTGGCTGTTTTAGAATTCTCTTTGCAGATCAGAATCTCCTTGAGATTGCACAGATCCACCTGCCTCTGCTTTCTGAGTGCTGGGGTTAAATGCGTGCAACACCATACCCAACCGTGTTTCTATTATGTATTAATAGCTATTCCCTTTTCCCTTTCCCCTTATTTTTGAGATTATAATAAAATTATGTAATTCCTTTCTTTCTTTTCCTCCCATATGCCCTTCCTTGCTCCCTTTCATAGTTGTAGCCTCTTTTCCATTGATTGTTGTTACATGCATGCATGTGTATCTGTATATGCATATACATTCCTAATAAAACCTGTTCAGTAATGTTACTTGTATACATGTTTTCAGGACTGACCATTTGGTATCAGATAACTAATTGGCGAGTTCTTCCCTGGGGAAAACTATTCCTCTCACTCTCAACATTCCTTAGTTGCCTATCGGGTTTTTTTTTGTGTAGGGTTGAGGCCTTTTGAGTTTTCTCCCATCGTATTGTCTTTGTTCAGCTCACATTTAGACAGTCATGGTTGTGAGACTTCATGGCTGAAGCTTCTGACATTGTTAAGAGACACAGACTCACAGCAAACTCCCAGATTCTCTGGCTCTTAAAATATTTCTGTCCCATCTTCCCCAACAGTCCCCTGAGACTTCATAAAGGACTGTTTTGTGAATGTATCCATTGGGGCTGATCTTGATAATGTAACACTTTGATTGGTTGTGGTTTTCTGTAGTGGTCACCATCTGTTGCAAAGATCAGTTTCCCTGATGAAGAGTGAAGACTACACTGTCTGTGACTATCAGGACAAAAGTTTAGATTGTTCTTTGGGATTATTCTGGGTTAGTAAAGTGGTTATAGGTTCTCCTCCAAGATCCACTATTTCACTAGCATTGCGTAGTTAGCTAGATTTATAGTACCAGGCCTGTTTGTTCTCTTGATGAGCTGCTCTTAAGTCCAATTAGATAGCTGCTGATTATCACCAATGTATGTGTGCCACTCTTTCACCCTTAGGGTTTTTGTGTCATGCCTGTCAGTTTTGTGGTTCCTGGATGTCATAGCTGGGTAAGAGAGTTAGTTGCCTTCCTCTGGAAGATTGAATGCCACCTCTTGGTACCATAAATCCTAATCCACAAGGAACAGGCATTCTTGTCAATTCCACCTCAGGGGCACCCTGAGCGTACCTGAAGTACATGGTGTCTTCAGCAATAGAGATGTAGTTTCCACCTTTGAGGGGGCAGGCAACAAGGTAAACAGCAATAGCCTGGATGTTTTGGGAGTTGCTTGAACATTCCTGACCAACAACTCAAATGAGAGCTTCCCATGCCTGGTGTTGAGTTTTTTGTTAGACGGTCTTTGCCTCTGGAATGGAATATTGGCTTCCCAGATAAAATTTCTTAAACTCTATATCATTTATACCCAGACTTCCATTTGTGTTTTAGATTTTTTAGGTGGATAGTTAATCATATTTACCTGTCTTTACCTCTCTTCTGGTCCTTAGATGGAGTCCCACTCTTCCCTTCTCCCTCTTCCTTATGTATTTACCACACACCTCTAAAGAACCCACATTTCCCTGGTCATATTACTTGTGCCCTGCTATCCCCTGGTCCCCAAACCCTAGTAATGGACCCATGCTTTCCTGGTTTCTGCACTTGTTCCAGGCTATGCACTCACATCACACTGTTCTGAGGTAGGGGTCTCTGCTGAGAAATAACTTGTGATTTCATCTTTCTGGGTCTATATTACTTCACTCAATGTAATATTTTCTAGTTGCATCTATTTTACCTTCAGATTTTAGGATTTCCCCTCTCTTAACTGCTGAATCATATTCAACAGTGCATATGTTCCACGTCTCACTGTACAGTTGTTGGCTGAAGGACATTTAAATTGTTTCTATTTTCAGTAACTTTTTTATTTTTATATTTTTACACTCCATCTACCCTCCAACAGTTCCACATCCCTTCCCTGGCCCCACCCCGTTCCATGACTGTCCCACATCACTTCCCCACCCCCTATCCACCCTCCGACACTTGCAGACCGGGAAGTCCTCTTCTGTTGGGGACCTAAACAAAAACTACATGGGGCTAGATCCCATGACCCTAGGATTAAGAGTCCCACACTCTACCAACTGAGCTAGTTGGGCAACTTCTATCAGTGCTTGTTCAAATCAACCTTTGATTCTAAAGTCTAAGAGACTGCAGGCAAAGGAAACTTGCTTTATAGGAGCACACAGTTTAACAACTCTTATCACTTCCTCACTGAGCAATGGCAAAATCATTCACTCACTATTGTATCCTATCTAATCCAGCTGTGGATTGCTGTTAAAGTGCCTTTTAAGGTTTGGCAGTGACAGAAACAGTACATTTGGTCATTTTTTTGTCTGCTTATTTGTTTTTGTTTTTAAGACTTTCCTCTTAGGATACAGTACATACAACTTTTTCTGAAACCCTAAAGGATCAATTAGGCAATAAACTGAAGATCAATATTAAATTGGACCAAATAAACTTAGATTTCTTTTCTTTCTTTCTTTCTTTCTTTCTTTCTTTCTTTCTTTCTTTCTTTCTTTCTTTCTTTCTTTTTCTGAGACAGGGT
>NC_034613.1:115185997-115252723 GCF_900095145.1 Mus pahari
AGACAGAGAGAGAGACAGAGAGACAGAGACAGAGAGAGAGATAGAGAGACAGAGAGAGACAGAGATATATATATAGAGAGAGAGACAGAGAGAGAGAGACAGAGAGACACACAGAGAGACAGAGACAGAGAGACCAGAGGATGACATTAGGTATCTACCTTATTTTATTCATATATATATATATATATATATATATATTTACTATTTTATTTTTGTATTTATTATTATGTTTTATTTGTGTATGGGTGTTTTTCTGCATTCATGTCTATGCATTACATGTGTGCTTGGTGTCCATAGAGGACAGAAAAAGGTGTCACGTTTCCTGGCACTGGAGTTACAGATAATTTTGATCTGCTTTGTGAGTGCTGGAAATTGAGTCTGGATCCAGTAGAAGAGCACCAATCAATTAGGAGTCTCCCCAGACTCCTTTTATTTTATTCATTCATTTTTTTTGAGACAGGGTTTCTCTGTGTAGCCCTAGCTGTATTGGAACTCTGTGGACCAAGCTGGCCTCAAACTCATACAGATCTGATTACCTCTGTGTCCCAAGTACACTGGGATTAAAGGTGTGTGCCGTTACTACTTGGTGTATTGTGTTTACCCACACCACACCTATGCAGTACCTACAGAGGCCAGAAGAGGGTGCCAGATCCTCTAGAGTTGGAATTAAAGGTGGTTGTGCGCCATCCAGCATGGGCTCTGGGAACCACAGTTCTGCAAGAGCAGCAAGCCCTTCCAACCACTAAGCCATTTCTCCAGTTCCTCCTCTTTATTTTTTGTGACTGAAGTTCGCGGATTAACTAGAATGAATGTCCAGAAAACTCCAGGGATCTACCCATTTCACTCCTACCACCACCCAGAGTTGCAGATGTGCACCACTACACCTGGCATTTATGTTGCTGGAAATCTGAACTCAGGTCTTGATACTTGTACCTCTAGCACGTTAACATTGGAGTTACCTACCCATATCCTTTGTGTCCCCCGCATACCCTTTTCTCTCTTGATATTTTATTTTATGTATAAAGGTGTCTTGCCTGCTTGTGTTCAAGTGTATTACGTGGGTGCAGTTCCCTCAGGGACAGGAAGAGGGTGTCAGATCCCTCCCTGGAATTAGAGTTACAGATGGCTCTCAGCATATGGCAGTAGGGAATCCATCCCAGGTCCTTTGGAAGGATAGTCAGTGTTTTCAACCTCCCCAACCATAACTTTTGCTCTTTTTAAGTTGATTTCTCTCAGACATTTATTATGGCACAGGAAAGCTGACTAACACATTTGGTAAGGCAGAATGTACTCCATTATATCAGAAGGTCCGCAGAGAATGGCTATACATAGCAAGGTAAGAAATAATGCTTGCAAATTATTTATCTGATAAGGGACTTGTCTCCGCTAGACAAGGAGTTATTTCAATTCAACAATAAAAATGACTATCAATCTGATTTTAAAACCTGCAAAATTAGCCATCTGTAGCAGTGCATGCCTTTAATTCCAGTTCTTGGGAGTCAGAAGCAGGTGGATCAATAAAAATCCCACGCAATGCTGAAGGTTGTTAGCCATTACCAAAGTTTAGATTAAAATCTTTATGAGCTGCTGCTTTTTAATCAACTAAGATTGCTATAATAAAATTGTGTCAACAAAGATATTGAGAAGTTGGAACCCTAGTGCACTGCCAGTAGGATTGTCTAGTGTCACAGTTGTTTCAGAAAAACAATTTGGCAGTTCTTCAAAAATTATACCAAGTTATTATAGACTTTAAATATTTGTCTCCTAAGAATATGCCAAAGAAAACACAACAAAAAAACAATTTTGAAGCAAAACCTTAGTCACAGATATTTAGTGATGATAGATGCTGTAACATTATGACAAGATAAAGAATCCAGATACAACAAGCCATGTAGTGTGTGATTCTATTTATGTGACTGGACAAATCCGTAGAGACAGAAAAAGGATCACTGCTTACCAGATGCTAGGGACACGGAATAGGCACAGTGTCAACACGTCTAAGGTTTCTTTTGAGGGTGATGAAAATATCTAATTTAGAACTAGATAATGTGATAGTTTCAGAACTCTGCTAACAGTAAAAAGCACTTCATTGTGCACTTAAGTGGATAGATTTGGGGATCTGTGAATAATGTTTCACCACATCTGTTAAAGTATTAACACATGCACACTAAAAAAAAATATGATGATAGATATCAGAAGCCAAACATGTTTAAAGCAGTTGGGTATATGACCTGGCAATACAGACTGCTGTGTTTATTAATAATAAACTCTTTTTCACTGTTGGTGACTTTGTTTAAGTGTATGTATTTATTTTGTGAAACATGAAAATGAGGGCTGGAGAGATGAGTCAGCAAATAAAGGAGCCTGTTCAATCCCACTGGTCACATGGTGGAAGGAGAGAGACAACTACTGGAAACCTTCCTCTCACCTCCACAAGTACATCACAGACACACGCACACACCACCCAAAAATGAATGGATTTAATAAAATTCTTTAAAATGAGCTAACAGTAGAAGAAACGTCAAATCAGAAGAGATCCTGATGACTTGGACCTGCTATGGAAGCCAGGATTCTATATTTTCTGCAAAATACATGGGACTTCCATGTAGACATTCCACTACTAGCTCTCAAACTTTGAAAGCTACTACCATATCCCACTTGGAAAAGAACTGTACAATATTTTCTCCCCTGCCGAGTTTCATTTGATATGGCAAATTTCAGTTGTATAACAATGAACTTACATGAGAGAATTGTGTTAGCTAATGCCCGAAATGCCAGCACTTGGGAGACAGAAGCAGGAGGATCATGAATCTAAGGACAGCTTCAGCTATATAGTGAGGTATAGTCCAGCCACGTCTTCATGAGACCTTGCTTAAACTATAACAACAGTAACAAAGTAATGAGGTTACATTTTTAAGAGTGTGCATAAAACCAGGAGCAGAAATGGTTCAAAAACTGAAGCCTTCTGACTTGATGGTTAATGTATTCATTTTGTAAGTTCCCATTAAATGTTGTGGGAAATAAAAATTGTGTTAGATAAGTTCTTGGCTTTATAAAGGGAAAGTCTAAGAGATGGGAAGATATCTCCATTACTAGTGTGTTTGAGTAGAGTGCACGAAGCCGAGTTTGATCATTGGCTCTTCATAAACCTGGTTTAATGATGCATGCCTATAATTCCAGCATACAGATATAAAAAAACAGGATTTAAAAAACAAATATCAGAAGGCCATTCCTTGTCTACATAGCCAAATTCAAGGCCAGCCTAGGCTTACATGAGACCCTCTCACAAAATAAATAAATAAATGAGTGATTAATAAAGGGTAATAAATAAAGGGTAATAATAAAGGGTAATAAATGAGGGATTAATAAAGGGTAAATCTAGTGGATGTAATTTTCAGTTAAACATTTAGAAAGCATTTTTCACATCTTTTTCTGATTGACAGCTATTCTAGTGAGAAAAAGGCTCATTGTAAACATATCAGAATGGAACACAATAGATATTCTAGTTAACAGGGGCTTCAGGAAAATAAAAGTGGCATTGTTACCTCAAGGACTTCACTTACTAATAGTAGTGAGTGTCATAAGTGGATGCCCAGCAGATGTGGCATTTGCTCAAGGGGAGGCATTACCCACCTCTCAGCTTCCTGCATCTTTTTCTGGGCATAGAGAGACTCCCTACAGTTGTCCCACACATGTCTGATCTGGTGTTGTGAGTGCACATCAGCAGTACTCATTTTCAAATTCAATGCCATAGTTCTGTGATGTAAGCTTTCACTATCCCTGTTTCACATAGGACAACGGAGCAGTAGCATTGGTGGGGACTCCAAAACCTCCTCCAACTTTCTGGTCCCGAGGTAGTGCAGTTTACCTGCGATTCTGTATTCTGACAAGAGTTTTAAGGGTCTCCTTTGTCTTTACAAGCTCAATTTTAGTTATTTTGACTGCTTAATATGAGACACAGGGTCACTCTTTGTTGTCCGGGCTGGCCTTAGTTGATTGGCAATAAAGCCTAGGATGGCCTCAAAGTCAGAAATCTGCCTGCCTCTGCCTCTAGAGTGCAATATCTAAAGGCATGTGCCACTGCACCTAGCCTTTTATTGTTTCTCTTACAACAAAACTAGCCTGGGGCTGGAGAGATGGCTCAGAGGTTAAGATCACTGACTGCTCTTCCAGAGGTCCTGAGTTCAATTTCCAGCAACCACATGGTAGTTCACAACCATCTGTAATGGGATCTGATGCCGTCTTCTGGTCTGCAGGTGTACATGCAGGCAAAACGCTGTATACAAAATGAATAAATAAATATTTAGAAAAGAGTAGGCTCTGTTCTTAGTGGGGCAATGGTTATATGAGAAAATGAAATGTCTCAAATCCTACCACACAGAGAAAACCATTAATTCTTGTACCTCTATGTAGTTGCATGGTTTTCCTTGTGTGTATACGCTATATACCGATTCTGTTTTCAAAAATGGGCCGATACTGGATCTGTGGTTCTGCAAACTGTTATCTTTATTATTTTACAGTATACCATGAACATCTCTTCCATGCACATGGGTGAAAGTCCTTTACTAAAAGACATAGTGCTGTCTGCTGGTAACAGGAGTGACACCTAAAGGAAAATCTCGGCACAAGGTTAAAGCACAAAGCCTGGCATAAGCCTGCCAGGGAAAGCAGGGCTGGTAATATTTCCCATCAAAGAAACCAGAACGAAAGGCTCAAGGCATTAAACAAATGGAGCATCTTCCAAGTCCTTCTGGCCCCTGCCTCCGCCACCCCTCACCCCCCTGACTCCCCGCTGGCCCCTGGGGACTAAAGCATCCTGTGCATCTCTTGGCACCCAGTGAAAACCACCCATTTTCTGCCTCTTCCTCAGTTCTTCCTGAGCCCTAGTCATATCTGCGCACTCTCTCATCATCTCCTCACTGCTTACATGCCTGTCCTGTAAGTCCTCCTGGGAGTTCTTGGGAGAATCATCTGTCCCCCTATCTGTTTTTCGTTTTGCTTTCCGGGGCACATAATCTTCAGCAGGGCGCTTTTCTGCAGCCCGCGCCTCGCNGGCTGACTTTGCCTGGGAATCGGGCTTGCTCTCCCCTTGGCGCTTGCCCTCCCCGTCAGACTTTCCCTGCTTCTCGGGCTTCCCCTCACCTTTCTGTTGTGCCTGCTCACCTGGCCCTCCCTCCACCTCTAGCTTGCCCTGGCGTGCTGGCTTCCCCTCTGCATCTGACTTGTCTTCATCTGCTTTTCCTCCCTCTTCTGTACTTCCTTCGTCTTCTGCCCTTCCCTTGTTTTCTGGCTTTCCTTCATTTTCTTTGTAGAACTTTTCCATGTTGCAATTAGTCTCTGTTGCCCGTCCTAGAAGACAAAGAAAAGAACGCTAAGGGCGCAAGGTTTCAATAGTTGCTTTCCTTTTCTCCTGGTTTTCACAAACTACCTCAATCCACCTTCCAGGTGCACTCTTCCCCTTAGATGCCTTTCTCCACACACTTACATGAACCAACCTTGCAGGAAATGTGAAAGGTGTTTCTCCCTACCATTAAAGACATGCGCTAAGAAACGGAGAATAATGGTGTCTCAACTTTGTTCTGGCTCTGCTGCGTAGTTTCAACTTACAAAGAACTACAGGAATTGATGGGGTATTTTCATTTTTTTCTCATCTTTGTATTTATAAAACTTATTTAAAAAGTGTATGCAGATTTTAGGGGGTGAGGCTCTGATAGCCTCAGAGAGTATGACAAGTGCCACCCTTTCTCCTCCACGTTGGCATCGCCAGCTGCAAAGGATCAAATTCCCTTAGGACCGTGTAATGAGGATTGGAGGGAAGGGGTGAGCAGTGGCCTCCCCGGTTTTTGCTCCACTTCCAGGGTGGAGCACATCCCTTTCTCTCACTAACCTGCACTGATGCTGCAGGTCTTCCCTTTCCTTGGCTGGGTTGCTGCCCACAGCCACAGACTTGAAGACCTGTGGGGAGATGGGAATCAGATGTCGAAGGATTAGAAGTCGGAAATGACTAACAGGCAAGACCCAGAATCTTCGTCCAAACTTTCCCAGTTTCTCCCTTTCAGCCCATCTTCCTTTCTCTGTGTTCTCTGATTTTCTTCCACATGTTTCCCTCAACAGCTGACCTTTTTTCTAGTCCTAAGGCTGCAGAAAAGAAAACTGTTTCCCTGGGTCTGATTTCCTTGCACAAATCCGCTCTCACCTCACTGAAATGAGTAGAGAGAGCTCAGGACTGTGAAAGTCAGAAGGCAGGACTTGCCGCCCTCAGATCTCCGTACTAGAACCCCCCCACACACACACCCAACCCCCACCCCTAGTGGCCCTTGATAATAGCTGAGTACTTTTCTGAAAACGGAGATAGAAGAAGCAGAAGGCAGGGCAGATATAACTACAGCACTGCCTTCACCCCTTCCTCCACACAAACCCAGAAAAATACCCACCCAGCTTTCCACACTGAAAGGGACAAATTATTTCTGAACTCTAACATTTGGGGTTTTTAATACCTGCTTTGGAATCCCTTCGAGTTGGGGAGTCACTCCCTAATTAGGAGCTGAGCCTCCTACTAAACCTGTTTCTCTCCTCTGCAGCAACCCCCACCCTTGGTCACCTCGGCCTACCATTTTGGGATCCAAAATGGTTGGGGGAGGGAATGGAGAAGGGAAAAGGAGAACTCGAGCCTTGGCCTGGGGCAGTTTGCCTTCCTCAACCTGGAGTTAGGACCCCTGCCCCTCTCCTGCTACCTAAAAGGGATTAGGCCATCACCGCCCCCACTCCCTCCGCTGTCCCCTCCCCCATCCTCCTCCTCTATAAGGTAATGTAGCTCAATCACTGTTCCCATGACATCTCTATTGGTACTCTGTGCCCTGATCTCCTTCCAGTGACCCCTGCCCCCCATCCCCATCCATTTCCTGCACCAGGTCGGTGAGCATCTGGAAAGGACTCCAGGATCTGTTTGGAATCAGCTCTGGTCTTAGCCTGCTGTCATTCCTACCCAGCGCTCTGCAGGCACTGAAGGATTTGTAGTTATCCCTGGGAAATGACTCCTTCTCACATTTCCATCTGCCATTAGCCCACAGTTCTACGAGAATATCAGAGCGGCTACCCCCAACACTCACACAATCTTCTGCGCCAAAATGAATGGGGGTGAAAAGGGGGCGGTATCTGAAAAGCAGGCAGAGTCCTCTGCTCCGTAGCCTCTGTCCATTACCACCCCTCCCCCAGGAATCCCTGGCTTGTACCAACCTGCCGGGCTATAGGGCAGTTGCCCCCCCCTCGGTCGTTCGGTTTCAAGTCTGCCTTCCTCCACGGAGATAAGGAGCTGGTAGCTGGTACCTGGAAGAGAGAGACTTCTGCATACGTCGGCTCCTGATCACGTGACAGGAACGTCACCAGTGGGCTCAGGTCCCTTAGTTCCCCTCCCAAGCACCAGAAAGTGCGTCAGGAGCCAGCCTACTTTTCCCCCTCACTACCCCCACCACTTTCTGTCCCTTCCCCCACAGCATGAGGCCTTGTCATTCATTTTGTTACTTGCAAATTCCAGAGGTCAAATATGGTTCGTCCTGTGATGTGTGTTGAGCCCTGTGTGCTCATTAGGGAGAAGCTGCATCTTTTCCTAATACCGGTTCCTGTTAAGATTTCAGAGGATTTGGGGACCACTTTATCTTTTTTTAAAAAAGAGAAAATCATATACTTCTTCAATCCACTTCATCTCTTAGCCACCGATGTTCATTCTGCACATGGTCTACTCTACACTTGCACATAAAGGGTATGGGCAAATCATTTGGAAGTGAAGCAAGCAGTTGAAATGGAGATTTTCTTTTTAATAGTTTTTTTTTTTTTTAAAAAAAACAACATGTTTTCTGCTGAACATGTGTTATTCTTATGAGCACAAAGCTATTTCATTTAAAATAAAGTGTTTTAAAAAAAGGAAAAGATGGGTCTCCAATTTTTGTACTCTGAAGACCTGTCACACTTGTACTTGAATTGTCTACTTACAAAATACCAAATGTTCTCAAACAATTGTTGAGTGATAGGTAGAAACTAATGATTAACAAAATACCAGTTTCGAACATTGGACTGTGGCTATCTCACTCACCCTGGGGAAGGGAAAGAGCTATGTAACCCAGGTGATGCGGAAAGTTTGTATCACCCATACCTTGGGAAGAGAAGAGGAAGCTCTAGTTCCCTCCCCCTGCCCATGTTTCAGAGCCTCTCCTCTTTCTCTGCATTTGGACACCCGAATGTGTTGACCTCTTCAAAAACCTATGTAGTAGGTGACACAGGTAGTCAATTTAATGAAGGCTTTTAACGCATTTCTCTCTCTTCTCCAGAGTCCCACCAGGAGAAACCAGCCCCAGCACAGAGGAAAGGAAACACAGATCCCCTCTATCCTCTTGCAACTTGGGGTGTCAGGAAGCCTGAAGAAGTAATTAGTGCAAGGAGAGCCCTTAGACCTGTTTGCGTCCTGAGGTTATTCACAAACCTTGGCAGAAGCTTCCCTAGAAACTGCCTTCTCCCTTCTGTATTACTTGGACAGCATGGCTTGCAAGGTCTCTCAACTCAGTCACCTTCACCGCCAAGGCATCCCAAGAAATGCCTAGCCATCCTTCAAGGTTTCTGACTATAATCCACACTCATCTTTCGGTACTTTCTGACTTGTTGTCTGACATGCTCATTAGACTGGTTGATCTAGACCATGTGCTCTGACCTGACCACCCAGGATAATATCGAAGGAATATGTGTAGGAATTGTAATATGTGTAGGACTATATATACTCTGTAGGACGATCTATGCCATAGGAATTTAAAAATAATGCTGACACATAAACAGGACATAATGAGGAAGCAGGAAGTATGAGCTTGAGAAAAGAGAGGACACTATGCATGAATGCAATTGAGAGGAGAAACAGATACTCAGTTCTTGAGTTCAAGCATTTTCTTTTCTTTTCTTTTCTTTTTTTTTTTTTTTTTTTTTTTTTTTTTTTTTTTTTTTTTTTTTCAAGACAGGGTTTCTCTCCTGGAACTCACTCTGTAGACCAGGCTGGCCTCGAACTCAGAAATCCTCCTGCCTCTGCCTCCCAAGCGCTGGGATTAAAGGCGTGGGCCATCACTGCCCGGTGCATTTTCTTTTATTTTTTAAGTTTAATTAATTTTTTTACTTGTTCATTTTATATCCCACTCGCTCCTTCCCCCATTTCCCCTCCCCTTCTCCTCTGAGTTGGTAGCCACCCCCCCCTAGGTATCCCTCTCCCCACCGGCACTTCAAGTCTCCATTAAGGCAGCCTGACTACTAGAACAGCTTTTGGTATAGGCCCATTCCAGTTGTTCAGAACCCACATAAAGGCCAAACTGCACATCTGCTATGTACATGCTGGGAGGCCTAGGTCCAGCCCGTGTATGTTCTTTGGTTGGCGGTTCAGTCTCTGAGAGCCCCAAGGGTCCAGGTTAGTTGACTCTGTTGGTCTTCCTGTGGAGTTCCTATCCCCTTTAGGCAGCAATCTTTCCTCCCATTCTTCCATAAGAGTCCCCAAGCTCCATCCACTGTTTGTCTCTTGGTGTCAGCATCTGTCTGAGTCAGCTGCTGGGTGGAGCTTATCAGAGGAGAGCCATGCTAGACTCCTATTTGAAAACATAGCAGAGTATCATCAATAGTGTTAGCAATTGGTGCTTGTTCATGGGATGGGTCTCAAGTTGGGCCATTGCACTAGGTTTCAAAATGATGCAGCCACTATTGAAATACGTGCGGAGAGGTCTCAAGGAGCTAAAAATAAATCGGCTATAAACCCCAGCTATACCATTCCTTACATATGTCCAAGGGACTAGGCATCCTACTTCACAGACACTTGCTCAGCCATGTACATTGCTTTTCTATTCACTATAGCTAAGAAATGGAAGCAGCCTTAATTGTTTTCAACCAAACCAAACCAAAAAACAAATAATGAAAACTGGATACACATACATGGAATACTCTTCAGCTATAAAGCAAAACGAAGCACTGAAATATCAAGATAAATAGATGCAGTTATGTTGTGTGAGGTAACCTAGAGAAATGACACATGCTTCTTATTTGTGGTTCCTAGCTTTGAATCTTTATTTGGGAGTACACTGTAGTTGTTTCCACACACACCAGAAGAGGGCATCAGATCCCTTTACAGATGGTTGTGAGCCACCATGTGGTTGCTGGGAATTGAACTTAGGGCCTTTGGAAGAGCAGTTGGTTCTCTTAACCACTGAGCCATCTCTCCAACCCTGCTTTGAAGCTTTAGATCTGAGTATATAATGTGGAGTAAACCTAGAAATCAGGAAAGTAGACATAATCCATTGCAAAAATATCCACTTAATTACCTAGCCCCAATTTATACATTTACAACATACCCTTCAGGAAACATTGAGGAAGGGATTGGAAAGCTTGTAAGAGCCCAAGAGGATCAAAATATCTATATGTATATCTATATGTATATCTATCTATCTATCTATCTATCTATCTATCTATCTATCTATATGTATATCTATATATGAAAAGGAAGCTGGACCCATGAAATGTTAACCTTATGGCTGCTTAAACAAGACCCCAAAAATGACAGCACTAGTTGGTATGCCAATGTGGATGGGTGAAATCTCAAAAATTCACACTCCTAGATGAAGAACTACAGTCAATTAATGATCACTGTGGTGGTTTGAATAAGAATACCCCCCCCATAAGCTCATATATTTGAACACTTAGTCATCAGAGAGTTGAACTCCTTGAAAGGATTGGAAGGATTTGGAGGTGTGGCCTTGTTAGTGTCACCATGAAACAGAATGTAGAACTATCAACTGCTTCTCCAGCATCATTCATGCCATGCCTGCTGCCATGTTCCTTGCCGTAATGATGATGAACTAAAGCTGTGAAATTGTAAGCAAGCCTCTAATTCAATGCTTTCTTTTATAAGAATTTCCTTGGTCATGGTGTCTCTGCACAGCAATAAAACCCTGCCTAAGGCAGTAATAAAAGTAGGAGAATCAGTCTTCTCCAGAAACAGTCACATGATAGATTATTTAATCCCAAGAGGTCAGATCTAAACACATATACATATTTAGTGACATTAAAGGGACTCATCAGGTTGTATTTATAAATGTATGTGTGTCTGTAAAAATAATAAGAAGCCATGAATTTGAGAGAGTGTCATAGTGGGGGGACACAGGAGATGTTGGAAGGAGGGGGGTATGGGGAATGATGTAAATATGGTACTCATACATGAAATTCTCAATAAATAATAAAATTTAAAAAATGATATGCCTGTTTTGAAATACTTCGCTGTTTTTGGGCTGATCGCAGATTCTCAGGCAAGCTGTATAAATGGCTTCCCATGAATTGTTCAAATGGCCTAATTTCCATCTTGGTTTTTACTTTAGGCCATGAGTTACTTAAACATACATTAATTTTTTTCCTATTTGAAGATTTCGACATTTTCCAGGGATTTATTGTGATTTCTCATTTAATTTCATGGTTCTCTAAAAACCCAGTCTCAAATATCATTTAAATCCCGTTAGCATTATTAAGGCTTATTTTGCTGGGTGGTGATGGCGCACGCCTTTAATCCCAGCACTTGGGAGGCAGAGGCAGGCAGATTTCTGAGTTCGATTCCAGCCTGGTCTACAAAGTGAGTTCCAGGACAGCCAGGGCTATACAGAGAAACCCTGTCTCGGAAAAACCAGCGAGTAGGGACTACATTGATAAATGTACCATGCACATATAAATCAGGCATAGATTCTACTATTGATGGTAGGAAGCTGTATAATTATCAAATAGATTAAATTGGCTAATCTATCCTTGAAGACTGTTTTCCTGTTTTCTATTTTCTTGTTCTCTTAATATTTCAGAGACAATGTTTAATTCCTGACTTTCAAATGCTTTTTTTTCACTGAATTATAATTTTTTGCTTCATGTAGTTTGAAACACTGTAATATGTAAAAATTCACCACTTAAAACTTATGTGATTCAGGGCCGGAGAGAGCTGGGCTGGAGCAAGTGGGATCAGAGCAAGCAGAGGTCCTGAGTTCAATTCCCAGCAACCAGTGCTCTCTTTTTGTTTCCCCTTCCCTTTCTCCCTCTTGCTCCGGGCCCTGCTCGCTCCATTCTTCTCCTCCCCACCCCCAGCCCCTGCTTGATCCAACTTAATTTCTTGTTTTTTTTGTTTTTATTTTTGTTTTAGTATTTATTTATATGACTACACTGTCGCTGTCTTCAGACACACCAGAAGAGGGCATCTGAGCCCATTACAGATGGTTGTGAGCCACCATGTGGTTGTTGGGAATTGAACTCAGGACCTCTGGAAGAGCAGTCAGTGCTCTTAACCTCTAAGCCATCTTTTTTCTTTTTTCTTTCAATACCTTTTGGATTGAGTTTTTGAAGTGTTAATCTCACTATTTGCTTAGCTATAATTTTAATGACTGTTTTAAGGATTATAGTGTATTTTTTGAGTGTATCAGAATTCACTTTTGAATATAGAATAAAATATTAAAAGTATGTAATCCATGTTTCTCTGGTCTTTGTTCTATGATTGACATATATTTTATTGATGTGTTATAAATCCTGCTATGTGTCATAAGTTGTAGACAACCATAAGGCCCATATTCTTCCCTTCTCCAAGACTGAGCGTTAGCGTTTTATGAATTTTGTCCAGGTTTTAGGTTTCAGAGCTAGTCCCTGTTATTTTTTTCCCATTGGTGTTACTTCATTTATGTAACTGTAGCCTTATTGTTTCAATGGCAGTTAGTGATAAAAGCTCCACTTTACTTGTATACAGAGAATATTTTTAGGTTGTCTGTGTTCGTTCTCTCCTCAAAATGAGAAAGTTCATTCTGCAATACTTTCTGTGGCTACACGGCCACCTTACACGCATTTTAGGATTTTCCTCAGTGATTTGCAAATTTTAAGAAAAATAATTTTATTAAAATAAGTGATTATCTGCATTACTTTGCTTCTGTTAGATTGTTAGACATATGCAAGCATCTAAAATGTATACTGATTATTTGTGGTGTACCACTAAATTTGTATATTTATCAGTTTTTTATATATTTCATGAGTAATTACTGAATGCCTATAATAGGCTAAGCCTCAATGGCCCAATTTATTCATACATATATAAAGCCTCTTTTATTTTTGATTATTTTATTTTATTATTTTTAATCATTCCATTCGTTTACATCTCAAAGGATATCTCACTCCCGGTTACCCCTCCTCCACCCCCGCATCCCACATCAGGCCTCCCCCCTCCCCTTTGCCTCTATGCAGGTGCTCCCCCACTCCCCCACACTCTCCTGCCCCACTGCTCCAGCATCCCCCTACTCTGGGGCATCAAACCTCTATGGACCAAGGACCTCCCCTCGCATTGCTGTCAGTCAAGGCCATCCTCTGCTATATATGTATCTGGAGCCAAAGATCCCTTTAGGTACACTCCATGGTTGGTGGTCTAGACTCTGGGAGAACAAGCCAGTCTATGTAGTTCTTCCAATGGGTTGCAATCCCCCTCTGCTCCTCCAGTTCTTCCTCCAGCTCCCCCACCAGGTTCCCTGAGTTCAGCCTGATGGTTGGCTCCAAGCATCCGCCTCTGATAAAGCCTCTTTTTTTTGCCATTAAAATGTTTTCAGTCCAATATGGCTGTTCATAAGTGTAATCCTAGAACTTGTGAGGCTGAGATAGGATGATCATTGTGAGTACTTTCTAGGCTACATAGTGACTTCTAGACTAGGCTGGGGTGCAGAGTGAGACCCCCATCTTAAAACCTGAAACATTCATGATATTCTTTCAAACTGTATCAAACTAAAACTCACAAATATTAGTATCTTTATAATTAAATAATACTTGTAGCTGCACTATAGAAATGCATATTAGAAAAAAAGGACTGACTCAGAATGTTATATGACAAGATCACAGTAATAGTGATCTATATGTTACTGAAACAGGATCAAACCTCATTATTAAATTCTTTCTTCTTATTTTTTTTTTACAGTCTAGTCTTTATGGTCTGTCCTCTGAGTGTCCCTTCTCATCCCATACCTCCTCCCCCCCACCCCCATCTCCAAGAGGATGTCTCCACCCCCACCCTGCCAGACCTCCCCACTACCTGGGGCCTCAAGTCTCTCAAGGGTTAGGTGCATCTTCTCTGACTGAACCCAGACCCAGCAGTCCTCTGCTGTATAGGTGTTGGGGGCCCCATATCAGCTGGTGTATGCTGCCTGGATGGTGGCCCAGTGTCTGAGATATGTCAGAGGTCCAGGTTAGTTGAGACTTCTGGTTCTCCTCCTCAGCTTCTTTCAGTCTTTCCCTAATTCAAGCACAGGATTAGCAACTTCTATCCATTGGTTGGGTGTAAATATCTGTTTCTGACTCTTTCACTTGTTTGTTGGGTCTTTCATAGGGCAGTCACGATAGCCCCCCCCCTTTTTGGTCTGGCTTTACAACTTCTTTTTTTTATTATTATTATTTTCTTTATTTATATTTCAAATGCTATCCCGAAAGTTCCCTATACCCCTGCCCTGCCCCTGCTCCCCTACCCACCCACTCCCACTACTAGGTCCAGGTCTTTCCTTTGGAGCACTCCATAGCCTCAGTAATAATGTCAGGTCTTGAAGCCTCCCCTTGAGTTGAATCCCACTTTGGGCCTGTCACTGGACATTCTTTTCCTCAGGCTCCTCTCCATTTCCATCCCTGCATTTTTTTCTAGACAGAAACAATTATGGGTTAGAGTTGGGTGGCAACCCCATCCCTCACTTGATGCCCTGTTTTCCTGTCCTGCTGGAGGTGGGCTCTATAAGTTCCCTCTCCCCACTGTAGGGCATTTTATCTAAGATTCCTCCCTTTGAGTCCTGAGAATCTCTCACCTCCCAGGTCTCTGGTGTATTCTAGAGGGTCTCCCACCTTCCACCTCCTACCTCCCGAGGTTGCCTCTTTTGATTCTTTCTGCTGGCACTCAGGGCTTCAGTCCTATTCCCTCAGCTCATCTCCCCCAAACCTCTTTTTGAACATTCTTTTTCACTGTAAACACCCCTAATCCTACAGCTTGTACCTTGCTAGGATTTTGTTGCCTGTCTTTTTTTGGTAAAGAGTGGAGAAAAAGAAGCTCATTACATTAGCTACAGAAATGATACTTAGGAAAATGCATCCAAAACCTTAGACTCTTTCTTTCTATTAACTGCTGTCTTCATGGTTTGACTTATATTTCATGTGTCTGCGAGAGGCCAGGACACTTTGGAATTAAGCATATGGTTCATACTGGGGTTTGTTACTTTTTTTTTTCTTTTTTTTTTCTTTTTCTTTCTTTTTTTTTTTTTTGGTTTTTCGAGACAGGGTTTCTCTGGGTAGCCCGAACTCAGAAATCTGCTTGCCTCTGCCTCCCAAGTGCTGGGATTAAAGGCATGCGCCACCACGCCTGGCTGTTACTTTTCTTGATGGGTATTTTCACCTGTTAACTCTCTCTCATGTTACAGTCTAAGGTGGAGGGTGACAACCATTCTATATCATGACCAGGTGACAGTCTTTGCAAATGAGCTACTTTCTATTTTTTTACACGTACTTAACATTGCTATTGTAATATAAAACCAGTCATAAACAATGTATAAGTGAATTAGCATTTTGTGTTCCAATTAAAATTTATAAACACCAAATTAAAATTCCATATTTTTGTCACAAATATTTTACAACCATTCTTACAGCCCCTCTAAATAAACAGTGGGCCAGAATTTTATCATGAATTATTTACTATCCTGTTCCAGAATCTTTTTGTTGTTGTTGTTGTTGTTTTTTAAGAAACACTTTTTAAATTTACTTTTTACTTTATTCACTTTACATTCTGCTCACTGCTCCCTTCCAGGTCACCCTCTCCCACAATCTTTCCCCCATTTCCCCTCCCCTTCTCCTCTGAGTGAGTGGGGATCCCCTCCCCTGCATGTCCCCCCACCCTGAGGCTAGGCATTTCCTGTTTCCTCTTCCACTGAAGCCAGACAAGACAGCCCAGCTAGAAGAACATATCCCACAGACAGGCAGCAGCTTTTGGGACAGCCCCCACTCCAGTTGTAGGACCCACATGAAGACCAAGCTGCACATCGGCTACATATGTGCGGAGAGGCCTAGGTCCAGCCCATGTATGCTCTTTGGTTGGTGATTCAGTCTCTGGGAGACCCAAGGGTCCAGGTTAGTTGACTCTGTTGGTCTTCCGGTGGAGTTAAATTTTAAGTTTATATTTGCAAAGTATTGCATTCCTGGTATGCACAAGGTTGTGTTCACCACCCAGTACCACAAAAAAAAAAACCACCCAACAATTTTCATGAGTAAAATGTACTTTTTTTCTATGTAATTAAAACCCTGATACACTGACATGGCTAACTCAGTATGTACAGAACAAAATTCTATACATTCCTAAGTTTCAGGTTAATGCGGGCTGTTTTAAGCAACTGTCTCTTCAGTGAGCTGTTACCTCATACATCTGCTCAGGTAGAGAGATAATTGCACCAGATAAGCAATCTTTAGCAAAAAGATAAACAGAAAGGAATCCAGCTGCAGGTGCAGAGCAGCTTTCAATACAATGAGCATTCCAGAGTAATCAGTGAGAACCTCTCACTTTGGAGCTTTACAGCTCTCTGTCCGGGTCTGGTGTAGGAACCTAGGGGGAAAGATGAGAGAAAGGCACAGTAAAGAAGTATGGATCCATCCTTTGTCCCACAGGCCCTTTGAGTAGAGAACTCTTACATGCACCCCCTAATAACTGAAAGCATTTCAGGGTTTAGGTTACCTACATGCCAAAAGAATGAAAAACTCTGAAAAAGCTCGCAAACTTACTACCTCATTTAGCTCATATAGCATCCCTGAGGTGTCTATTATTTTACTCTCACTCATAAGCTTAAGGGTAGATATTAAATAGGCTTATCTCTTATTATATTTCTCAATAACATGCCTGATGATAAACTAAAGCTGAGATTATGTCACAAGTCTGGAAAGTTCTCACCTCGTTTTTCATAAGGTTATCATTAAAACTACTTTTAATTTTTAAAGATTTTATGCATTGCTGACTGAGACAGATGTAGACTTAGACCCAACCATTGGACTGAAGTCAGGGAGCACTATGGAGGAATTAGGGGAAGAACTGAATGAGCTGAAGGGGAGGGTGACCCCATAGGAAGACCAGCAGTCTCAATTAACTTGGACCCTCGGGGGAAATCCTAGAAATTGAGTCACCAACCAGGCAGCAAACACCTGGCTGATCCAAGGCCCCAGGCACACATAGCAGAGGACTGCCTGGTTGGGCCTCAGTGGGAGCAGATGTGCCTAATCCTGAGACCTGAGGACCTATGGAGGAGGGAGAAGGGGGTAGAGGGGGAGCACCCTCTCGAAGGCAAGGGAATGGGGTGAGGAACTGTGTGTGTGTAGAGGGGGGGAGAAAAGCTAGAATGTGAATAAGTAAGCACAAATGTTTTGGCTGCATGTGTCTGTGTACCACGTGTGCCTGGTGCCCAGAAGTTATCAGACTGCCCCAGACTAGTTTTAGATGGTTGGGAGCCACCCGTGGGTGCTGGGAATTAGAGCTGCATCCTCTGGTAGAGCTAAGTCATCTCTTTATTATTGGATATTTATATTTCAAGTGTTATCCCCTTTCCCAACCCCCCCCACAAAAGTCCCATATCCCATCCTCCCTCCCCCTGCTTCTATGAGGATGCTTCCCCTCCCACCTCCCCACCCTCGAATTCCCCTACCCTGAGTCATCAAACCTTCACAGGACCAAGGACCTCCCCTTCCCAGTGATGACCTACAAGGTCATCCTTTGCTACATATGCAGCTAGAGTCTTGAGTCCCACCATGTGTACTCTCGGGTTGGTGGTTTAGTCCCTGGGAGCTTTGGGGGTACTGGTTAGTTCATATTGTTGTTCCTTCTATAGAGCTGTAAACCCCTTCAGCTCCTTCAGTCCTTTCTCTAACTCCTCCATTGGGGAGTCATCTCTTACACCACCAAATTGTTCATTAAGTAATGTGTTCAACTTTGAAAATAAATATAAGGAAAACGTTTTTCAGATCCTCCCGTGATGAGCATTACTTACTCCACCCATGTGGCTGTTCATATTCCTATATAAAGAAAAGATTAAGTACAGAGAATGCCTTTTAAATTTGCTTTATTAGGTTCACAATATGTAATATGGATCTTCCCATGCAACTGATAAATTGTGCTAACAAAAGAATTACAGGCTGAGTAAAAAACACAAGTTTCAATTAGAAGCTGGTAACAGGGAGAGATCTACACAAAAGGAGTAACCTCAAAACTTGTACATCACAAGGCAGGGGTCCCCATATCATCTTCAGAGAAAAGCTCAGGACTCAGGGCATAAGGCAAAACTCATCATGGTGGTCATGATGAGGCGGGTCAGTGCTAACCGCCCGCAGGCTGTGGCTCAGCTGCCTTTCCCTTAGCTTCTCCATGAGCTGTCTCACATCATCCCCAAACCTCTGTACATTCTCCTCTCTCATCCTTCCCTGGGGCTCCCCAACCCTCTGCATCAGGTCCCATCTATAGTGAGCGATGGGCTGCCGAACCCGGAACCGCCTGCGACCTCCTCTAGGTGCACAGTTTTTGCCAGCCTCGGAAGTCAGGGCCACAGCTGGCTCCCTTCTGATGGTATCTTGCGGCTTTTCTTCCTTCTTCTCCTTTTCCTGATGGTCATTCTCCATGTTGAGATTTTTTACTCCTTGATCTTTGGACTCCATTACTCCTGAGAAGCAAGAGAAGGAAAAGATTTCTTCGTGGATTGATCACCAACTAGGACATGAGTCTCTGCTTTGCACCTTTCAAAATTCATTTTCCCCATCTGAAAGGTCTGTAGCTCTCTAGAGGGCTCAAATCCGGCCCACCTCTCCCCAAAGCCCACCGTGTTTCCTGCAGATACATCTGATGCATCTGCGTCATCAAAATGGAAGAATAGAATGGGAGGGATGAATCCGGTAAAGGGGTGCAAGCAGGGATCTGACATACCCAGCTCTGCGCACGTTCCCTCTCCCCCTCTCAGTGCCCAGCCCTGCCCCTGCACCTACCTGGGCCTATCCTTGCCTTCTGCTCTTCCTAGAGATGCTCACCACCAGGTGCGCCGCGAGGCTTCTGCTTCTCAGACCTGNGNTCAACCCAGAAGGATGGGTGAGTAGGTGGGAGGGAGGACCTGTGGCGCCGTCCCGAGCGCCACCGCCCAGGCTCTTCCCGCCGCCTCGGCCGCCCCCACCCCTCCCCGCCGACCACCCCTGGGTTCCCCGACGCAGGGATGCCGGGGTCTATGGGAAGCTGTCGCGGGGCGCATGCTCCTACTCCCCCGAGGGTCTCCGTCCGGGCCCGCCGCCCCCTCCCTGTCCGGCCTCGCCACTGCGCACACGGGGACGGCCACCTGCAGCCTCGGCCTGCGCCTTGACGGCCGACGGCCGGGGTGGCGGCCACGGGACCCCGACGACGGGCTCCGCGGGTCCGGGCCGCTGTCCCCCTCACCTGCGCCGCTCTTCCTCCTGCTGCTTTCCGCGCCGCCNGGGCCCGCGCGCTCTGCGCCACCAGGAGCTGCGCCACCAGGAACAGGTGCCTCCGTTAGGGATGGCGGGCTGGAGAGAGTGAGCGAGGGCAGGTCCGAGACCCAGAGAGGGGTGTGAGCCTGCGTGGGCTAGTCACGTGCCACTTGCGTCAGCAGCCAAAGCTCCGCCCCCGGCCCCAGCCCCAGCCCCTCTTCCCGCCCCTAGTGTCTTGCTGTGCAAAGTTCAGGTCCCTTCTTCACCTCTGGGTCCCTTTAATGTCTCCAGCTTGGGCCCTGTCTGTCTGAGCCATGGGCATTTCATGGCCTGACAAAAAGAAAGGCAGTGGGTGCTCTGTGGACTGCTGGCCATTCCCAGTTCTCTGGGGGATTGATTTTCCCCTCCCTCTCTGTTCCCAGGTTGTGCCTCCTTCCTTCTGCTGTCCCCTCAGCTTTTCATTTTTACTTCCCTAAAATATGTGGGAAAAGTTAGTCAAGAAGTGGGCTTGTGCAGATTTTAAAAAGCTGCCTCCCTCTGTCCCTCCCTCCCCCTCCTCTCTTCTCAGTTCCTCCTTCACTCTTTCTTGGAGACAGGGTTTCTCTGTGCAGTCCTGGCTGTTCTGGAACACCCTCTGTAGTTCAGGCTGGACTGGAATTCAGAGATCCGCCCGCCTCTGCCTCCTGAGTGGTCGGATTAAAGGCGCTTGCCACTACCACCTGTCTGATTTTTAAAATTTCTTGATGGATTCCCGTAGTTGTGTTCTTTGGGGGAATCATGAAAAGCATGTATCTTTTTTTTTTTTTAAGATTTATTTATTATATGTAAGTACATTGTAGCTATTTTCAGACACATCAGAAGAGGGCACCAGATCTCATTGAGGATGGCTGTGAACCACCATGTGGTTGCTGGGATTTAAACTCAGAATCTTCAGAAGAGCAGTCAGTGCTCTTAACCGCTGAGCCATCTCTCCAGCCCGCATATAGCTCTTATATGCAGTGATAGTAAGGGGGAGAAGGGGCTTTTGATTTGAGAATGGGGAAAGCATGGAAGGAGTTGGAGAGAAGGGGCTTGGGAAAGGAAAAGTGATGAAAGTATATTTGTGTTAAAATTTTTAAAAAGAAAAGGAATGGTGTCTCCTGTTTGTAAAAACCCAGCACTGGGAGAACTGAGGCAGGAGGATTTCTAGTTTAACACTGGCCTAGGCTAGGGAGATCTTGTCTCATTAAAAAAAATAGTCTTATTTGAAAAACAGGATTAAATTTGGGGGAAAAAAAGCCAACCATCTGTCTCTCCTGCTAAGTCATTATATAAATATAGACTCCACAGGCAGCAGCTGCTGTTTTTGGACCTTGGAAAAGGACAGGGCAGCTGATGCTCCCTTTGTGAGGGGCCCCTAGACATGCAAGGCATTTTCATGAGGTGAGCCAGAATTTACTGTGCTATAAAACCTTGTCTGATTTTCAGAATGAAAAGAAACGAACAAATCTCTTTCAGAAAGTTCTGCTTCAAATGGTTCATACGTATTTGCAAGTCAATGAACATGTATTTAAATAATCTTAAGTCATATACAGTAAATCTATTTCAGGACCAGCTTTGGTGGCTCAGAGGGCAGCAGGAGTAGTGAACAGGGAAAGGCGATCCCCCAGAGAATTGGAAATTCAGTGCAGGAAGGTTTCAGGTACACAATTAACCAACAAAATATACTTTTATTTGATATTCTAGTCATGAGCAACTGGAAATTGAAACACAGAAGTATTACTTAAACACTTCATGAGCTTTAAATGTGAAGGTTTTTTTTTGTTTTTTTGTTTGTTTGTTTGTTTTTGGTTTACACAGGGTTTCTCTGTGTAACTGTGATTATCCTGGAACTCACTTTGTAGACCAGACTGGCCTCGAACTCAGAGATCTGCCTGCCTCTGCCTCCCGAGTACTAGGAATAAAGATGTGCACCACCACCTTCTGGCTAAAGGTGAAATGCTTAGAAGTCAGCTATATACGAAAACTAAAACAATGATGAGAGCATTCAAGACATACAATAACATGTACACGTTTTATTTTTGTACTGTTGGGGATGAAACCTGGGGATTCCTGCATGGTAGGCATCTTACCATTGACCTGCATCCTTGATCCAAGACAGTCACAGTTAAACTGTGTAATTTAATATTTAATATACTTATCAACAGATAAAGGACTATCAAGATAGAGACTGTTTTCCTCTGCGGAATAAGTTATCTTGTCAGTCATACAAAAATGTTCAGGTGTATATTGTATAGGTTATGTTTGCTTATTCTGGACATCATGGAACAAATCATGTAGAACACACTCCTCTTTACCTGGTAGCTTTCCCTAAGTGTATCTTTTGAGATTCATCTGTCATTGCTTGCGTGAGTAGCTTGTTCTTTCCTTTGATTAGTAACATTAATTTCCATAACACCATCCTGCACTTACTATCCTACTCCCAGAAAATGTGGTCTGGCTTCGTGTTATGATTCCGTAGGATGCATAGTGTTCACAAAGGCAACCTCTTGCTTTCCAGTCTTGTGCTTAGCTGAGTTTTACCCGACTCTCATGAGGACCTGCACAATCTCCAAGTGTCCTTGGGCCTCAGCCATAGATGGTGATATGAGCTAATATAGTCTGTTGGAGTAATTTTTTTGCCTAATAATATTCTTGTCATGGTAAATTATTAAAGCATAAAAATTTCTTGGCCGCAGCAGGGCACTCCTTCCAACTGTTTGGCTTTATTCATTGGTGTGTGTGTGTGTGTGTGTGTGTGTGTGTGTGTTTAAGTCAGAAAACAACTTTTGGGAGTCAGTTCTCTCGACCCACCTTGATATCAAACCCACCAGGATATCAAACTGAGGTCATCAGACTTAGCAGCAATTTCCTTTTTAACCATTGAGCCACCTCACTCAGCCATAGTTTAGTTTCTTTTAAAAATTGTCAAGCTGTCAGAAAGATATAAATTTGTTCCTTCTTTTTATAGGACCATATAATGGCAATTTTCTATTCTTATAAATGTTCAAAGTATTTGATATAGTTACTCCAATTTTTTACATCCTGTTTACAGAAAAAAAATATCTAAATATCTGGAAAGATTTGTGGATACTAATATGTGTTTCAGGGAGAATGGAAATACAGTTCTGTTGGTAGAGTGTTTGCCTGCTGTGTACAAAGTCCTGGGCTCAGTCTCCAACACCATATAAAACTGATTGTAGTTGCACACGTTTAGAACTCCAGCACTCAGGAGATAAACGCAGGAAGTATCAAGTGTTTAAGAATGTGTTTGGCTAGCTGGGCAGTGGCGGCGCATGCCTTTAATCCCAGCACTTGGGAGGCAGAGGCAGGCGGATTTCTGAGTTCGAGGTCAGCCTGGTCTACAGAGTGAGTTCCAGGACAGCCAGAGGTACACAGAGAAACCCTGTCTCGAAGAAAAAAAAAATGTCTTTGCCCATATAATGGGTTTGAGGTTATCATGGGTTACATGAGGCATTTTCTTTAAAGAAAACCCACATATTTTAGTAATACAAATGCAAGAAAAACAGACTAGAATATATCCAAACAGATTAGTGGGTTTATATAAATTATTACCTTTAATATAATTTTTCTACAAAGCAACAGAAAGTATACCATATAGGAGAATTTAATGAAGTAGTATTAGGTAAGGAAATATAAGGCAAATTATCACCATGGATAATTAGCAGCCATGGCTAAAAGTAGTGTCCCCTGAACTCTGGCAAAGTTGATGATCTGGAATACATCTACATACAAATAATATAACAAAAGCACAAAACTTTCTCCATTTGTGTTTAATATTGACCAGGAGAATATCAGTGTGGATAAAGTAAATCTGATCACTCAATATTTAATGAATAATTATGTCATAGTTTAACTTATATAATTTTGATTGTTTTGAGACAATGTGTTTATGTGTCCCAGATTGCCCTTTATAGTTCTACATAGCTGAGAATGATCATGAATTTTTTAATCTTCTGATTCTCCTTCCTCTAACTCCTGAGTGCTGAGATTACAAGTATGTGCCAGGTTTTATGTACTGCTAAGAATAAACCCAGGCCATTGTGCATACTAGGTAAGCATTTGACTTATTGAACTACATCCCTAGTATAATTTTGATTATTTCTTTAGTACGAACATCTCATAATGTGTGTGGCTTAGTTAGGGTTTTACTGCTGTGAACAGACACCATGACCAAGGCAACTCTTATAAAAACAACCTTTAGTTGGGGCTGGCTTACAGGTTCAGAGATTCAGTCCATTATCATCAAGGTGAGAATGTGACAGCGTCCAGGCAGGCATGGTGCAGGAGGAGCTAGTAATTCATCTGAAGGCTGCTAGCAGAATACTGGCTTCCAGGCAGCTAAGATGAGGGTTTTATAGCCCATACCCATGGTGACACATCTACTCCAATAAGGCCATTTCTACTCCAACAGGGTCACATCTTCTAATGGTGCCACTCCCTGAGCAGAGCATATAGAAACCATCATAGTGTGTATAACTTCAGTGATGTATGACTATGTTAACATACTTCTATACAGGAATGTTGATGAACCTTGACACCATGACCTGGAAATAAGTGAGGAAAATCCTCAAAATAACCTCTCAGTTTGGTAGTATATGCCTGTAATCACAGTACCTGGGAGACAGAGGCAGGAGAGTCAGGATTTTAAGGTCAGTCTTAGCTACACAGGAAGTTTGAAACCAGCCTTGGTTACATATGATCCTGTCTCCAATAACTCAAAAGTCCTTGGAAGAATGCAGAGGAGAGTTCCTGGGTTTGTGTCATAAAGGATTTACACAAAAGCGATTTCAAACAAAAACCAATAAACAACCCTAAAGATGGAGTGAAGGGACCTCTACCTATGTTATAAGGTCCTATGTCTTAGGTTCCTTTGACTGGTCTCTTCTATACATTTCATCCTAAATTTAGATCCTGCCTACCTTTTGTGATGTGGTCCACATATTTCCTAAAGCATTTTCTATCTGGGGCCAGCCTAACCATTGCCTTCTCTTATTACCTACTGATTCAAACAGCCCACTCCTTCTTTCAACCTTTCTCTAAACCACCATTCAGAGAGAATATCTTCTCAGCTGTGTAGAACTTGCCTCTAAGAATGTAGTACTGGGCATCAGGAGAAGTCAAAGAGTAACTGTTAACTTATCATGTATAAAAGGACGGCAGCTGTATGTAGAGCTTAGAAGAGAATGTTGGGGCCGATTTGGACAGACCTCATTTTAAATCCTGAGCTGACTCTTGTGCATAGCACTAACCAGATAAGTGACCTTGCACACCTTACATAGATATCTCTGGAGGTGAAAGAGAGAAAATAGAAGAAAGAATGCTAAGGAATCATCTGCCCTAACAGTTCACATGTAAGATAAAGACACAAACTGGGAAGGTGTCAGACGCAGCTGTCAAAGTGAATAGAAGCCATACTGATTATTGGAGGCATGAGAATTAGACAAGGCACAGGCAGGGTGACTACAAAAAGTAACCAGACTCACTGGGTTTATTAATGCTAATAGCACAAGATCTAATTTAAAGATGAATGTCAGTATTGACAGAGAATGAAAAGTGAAACATGGTCCCTGTAGACTTATAAACACTGAACAGCATAATCTAGACAAGGGCAAAATATTTGTTATAGGCACAGTTTAAAGCCCTGTAAGTAAATGTCTATGTGTGTATCTATATGTACATACATGTATATGCTTGTTGACATATATTAAAATTATATATATATGCTCACAGGTATGTATATATTCATTCAATATTTCACACCTGTTTTCCCTCAGTCCATAGATAATACCCATCGAAGATGAACATGAAACAGAGCTAAGGCGACCAAGAAGATTCTGTCTAGCCTATCACTGCCTACAGTACTTCCAGGTCTGTTTATAGCCATAAATCTCCTCATGTGTGATTATGACTGCAAAGGAGCATGACTTTCTTGGGTAATTCAATTTTTCACATAATAAGAATGATTTCATGAGGGCATGTGCTTGTTATTACTCATTTGAAATGGCTTTTTTCATATATGTATAATTTCTTGTATGTGTATGGGCAGTAGTGGCGCATGCCTTTAATCCCAGCATTTGGGAGGCAGAGGCAGGCAGATTTCTGAGTTCGAGGCCAGACTGGTCTACAGAGTGAGTTCCAGGACAGCCAGAGGTACACAGAGAAACCCTGTCTTGAAAAACAAACAAAAAAAATTTTTTCTTGTATGTAAACAACATTTCTACAAGTAAAGAATTAATAAAAACAAACATACACCCTCATAAAATTACATCTATTGCATTCAAGTTTAGTATTACCCCCAGAATGTCACACTTCTTTGCAGTCAGTACTCCAAATGCCCTTCATTCCAGGAGGCCGGTATTCCAACTCCTGGGTCTACAGGCTGAGCTTTCAGATGAAGAATGTTATGCAAGTGGAATTATACTGCCTGTACTCTTTTGTGTCTAGCTTCATCTTAATGGCTGTCTTCATCAGTAGTTTGTACTTGTTTACTGATTCACTATATATGTTTAGTTATCTATGATAGCCAACATTTTCAGTTTGACATGTTCTAGAATCACCCAGGTGACAAGCTTTTAGGCATCCCTTCGAGAGCTTATCTAGATTAGGTTGATTAAGGTGGTAAGACCCACCTTACCTGTGGATAGTACAATTCCATGTGGTTGGATCCTGCACTGTATAAGGAGAAAGCTAACTGACAGCATTTCTCTTTGTCTGGTCATTGCGAATGCAAGGCATCCAGCTGCCCAATGCTTCTGTTTCCACGACAGACTTTATCCCTAACCTACCAGCTAAAAGAACTCCCTCTCAGCTAGGCATGATGGCACATGCCTTTCATCTCAGCACTTGGGAGGCAGAGGCAGGAGGATCTCTGTGCGTTCAAGGCCAGCATGGTTTATGTAGTGAGTTCTAGGACAGCAAGTGCTGTTCAGAGAAACCATGTCTCCACAAAAAAAGAAAAAGAAAAAGAAAGGAAAAAAGAAAGAAAGAAAAGAAAAGAAACCCTTCTCATTAAGTTGCCTTTGTCTCATATTTTGTCACAGTAATAAGCCAAGTAAATAATATATTATCTATTTCTGGATTACAAATTGAATGGTATATTTATCCATAGTGATGAAAAACAACACCCCTTTTCATGTGAATTTCTGAGGGCCTTTGAACCAGAGTTTAGGTTGGATTGGTTTCACTTTAGTCTCTTACAAGACTGAAATGAAGGTGTTGATAATGGCAGTGTCCTATTAGCATTCAATCACAAGAAGATCCACTTCTTAAATTACAGATGTGTTAGTAATTTCTAGTGAGCTGTTGGGCTAAGAGCCTCATTTCTTCTCTGGCTGGTCACTAGTGGTTTCTCCTTTAAAGCTAGTCATTCCTTAAAAATGAGTGCAACAAAGCTCTATTTTCCAAAAGATCGAGTCTTCTGCCCACTTTTTTTTTTTTTTTTGGAATCATTTACATCAAGCTTGCTAGTAGTGATTACATTCACAGCGAGCTATGGCATTCCTAATAAACAAGACCAAAGAACTTTTCATAGCCCCCCTTGCTTATTTTCATATAAACAAATCCATTTATATAAGTAATAGAATCCTTAGCAGAAAATGTTTGGTATGATGGGTGTTACTTTTTGTGTGTGTGTGACTAGCTGAATAAAGTCTAGAAAAACTTAGGTGCGACAGAAATGTTTGAGAGAAATAAACCAAAAATGTTCTCACTGTGGGTAACCGTTTTTAAAAGTAATGTATTCAGGGCACAATCTTCAAGGGAATAAAAAAAAATTATGGCATGGCACAATCTGTGACAATGTGAAATCAAAGTAGTAGATATTGTGATTGACTTCTGAGATTTGCATATCTAAGCACAAAATGCTGAAGGATTATAGTCTTAGTCATCCACGAGACAGAAGGACTTCACCTGCTCCGAAGTCTCCGTGAGAGGGCATGCTCCAACTGCTCTGTACATTTTGAGCTTCTAAAAATGTGTCCGCCTGAAAGGCCTATATTTATATTCTGACTTCATTAGCTGGAACAGGTGCTTGGGTCTTTTTATCTTCCTATTTTTAATCTTTTTTTCCAAATATGCATATCTTTACTATATTTCAAATTATGAGACTTGTATTTATGGAAAATTGAAAATAGGAAGATATCAGGGAAAAGTAAAAAATAAGTAAGCCCAATTATGACCTAACTACCTAGTTTATTTTGTATCCTCCAATTTGGTTTCAAAAATTAGACTATAAGGAAAATGATATTTATGCTGGAGGGAAGGGTGAATAGAGGCAAGACTGCTACTTTCCTGTTCTTGCAACCCAGATGAGGACGAGTAATCCTTTCTCTCAACACAATCCCTAAAAAAAGGAATGATGGTTAATATAACCATGGGAAGATGCAGCCCCTCCCTGGTAATCAGAGAAAGGCACATTCCATCCATAAGGAGAAGGGGCCACTTTTGACCTCTGAAATTAGCAAAGGCAAAAATGAGTGACAGGGCCTGGTGTGGTGGGGGTGGGAGGTTAGTAGACCGGACTACTTCTGCAGTAGTGCTGATGGGAGGGGAAAGTAAGGACCAGAGTTGGAAGATGACATAATCCTCACGTGATTAGAAGCTGACGTGAGCCCAAGTCGTTATATATCCAGGATTCTTTCTTCTCTGGGTACGAGCTCTTTACTGCCCTGAATACTTGTGGCCAAGGAGAAGAGAAGGTAAATTCCTTAAATCCCAGCAGACTGGTATACAGAAACCACCAGGAACCCTTGGATTGATAGTGGCTGAACGAGAAGAGAATCCATCTAGACTTGTTTTCCCATATGTCTAATTAATTGGGAGATAGCTAATTGCATATGTTTTAATTTTTAATTACATTTATCTATTTGCATGCATGCTTGTGCATATTTCACTACATATGTATGGAGGTCAGTGCAAAATTATGTAGGAGTTGGTTCTCTCCTTCTATCATGTGGATCCCAGAGACTAAACTAAGGTTTTCAGACTAAGCAGCAAGCAGCAAGTGCCTTTACGCATTCAGCCAGCTTGCTGGTCCAGTTGCGTATTTGGCCAAAAAAAAAGCAGGAAACATGGGGAAATGGGGAAGGGTTGAGAAACATCTAGCAATCTAGGGGTAGGGCTGCTCTTGTCCTGGGAAACTTTGCCTTCTTTTTTGTCTTTCCCCAGTGCATTGGAGATCATGGTAGCCCTGAAATCTGAGTTAATGCATGGAGAAAGGCTGAAATCATGGGACGGAGTCAAGAAATATTGAGATAATTTTAAAAGCCTCATCCAATGCTAACCTGCAATGGTGGGGTCAAAATAGGGAATAGAAGATGCTGAGTCTTACAAAGGGCCAAGTCTGAGAGTGAGGATGGGTGAGCAGGCACCCAATTCTAGACTAATGGATAGCTATAGGAAAAGAATCAGGCAGTACAATACTGAAACTACCATAGTGAGGAGAATCCCAGATTCTGGGTCATGATAACATATGTTTGGCCTCAATACTGTCTTCCCTGATCCCTTGTTTCTGTTTGTAGGTCCAGGAATCTGTGTTCACAGATACCATCTGACAGGAAAACAAGCAACAAACCAGTGTTTGTACAGGTTAGTGTGTGCGATTTTTAATAGGCTGGGGTTCTGAGGATGGGAGTTGGGAAGGGATAAATCTGGGAAAAATTTGCAGCTTTGCTTATTTCCTGGCAAAAGAGTGGGATGGGACTGAGGAGTGGGGAAGAGGAAAAAGAGGTTTGATGGTAAGCGGAAGAAGAAGCTGAGGTATTTTCAGTTTCTGAAAGCTGGAACAATGGGTCTGTCAGGTATGGGCAAATGAATTCCAAGAGAAAGGATTCAAAAGTAAGAAGGTAATCTGTCTTTGCATTTTTCTCTCTGGACTTAAGCAGGAAAAGACAAAAGCATGCAAAAGTCCTGCAATGAAAACGAAGGAAAGCCCAAGTGCAGTGAGCCAAAGAGGGAGGGGGAACATCCCTGTGGAGCATTTGAAGGCCAGCGACTGGAAGGCAATTTCAGACAGAGGCTTCTTCAGTCTCTTGAAGAATTTAAAGAAGACATAGACTATAGGCATTTTAAAGGTGAAGAAATGACAGGAGAGGAAGAAGAGATGGAAAGGTGTTTGGAAGAAATAAGAAGTCTGAGAAAAAAATTTAGGGCTCTGCATTCTAACCGTACCCATTCTCGGGACCATCCCTTTTAATGCAGTGGCCTCAGAAATCATTTTCTGTTATTAATGTTCCCACTGCTTTCTGTTTTCACAAATATCTGCTATCATTTCACTTTTATACTTTGGTTTTGGTTACAGCCATGTATAAACCTCATGCTGTCCACATCTCACCTTTCAATTTCACCTCACCGACTTAATAAGAAGTTTTGTTTGTTTATATGAAAAGACAGTCATCTGGTAGTTTATTGTAAACCCCAAACTGCAAGCTAAAAGTCATTATGTGTATGCTTTATGTGTTCACTTATGTGTGATAGCCAAAGAGCTTACTCTATGTGATCTGGATTCTCTGTCTTACTTCCCAAAAGATGAATATATTCATATCTGTATATGTACTATTAATTTTGTGTCACAAAAGGAAAACAATTAGACATGAATGAAATTGGTTTTTCAATTGTGTTAGGAAAGCAGTGAAGCGGCAAACTTTTAATAACAGAATTATAAGAAAGGCATGTTAATTGTCACCTGCCTTTGGATTTCTTAGCCAGAGGAATAAAGTGACCATTATAAAATACATATGTTTAAGACTTGATCATTTCATGGGGAAACTGTTCACTTCACAGAGATTTGGTATAGAACTGCTATGGGCCAGTAGCTCTGCACTAAGTTGGTGAGACCTCATCTGCGCATGTGCATATAGAAACCCAACTTGTATAGAGCCATCCATTTGAGGGAGGACATGGAATGTTTTGATTTATGCTCAAGAACACTGCCAGAAGGCAGAGATGGGCTCTTCCATGCCAGCTTTTGAATCCCTTTGTTTACTGCGCATCCTGCCTTGGTCTTTTGCTCTCTGATAGCTCCACAGCTGCTGATGCACTGGGGGAGCCTTATGTTTGAAGACTTCACCGAGTTTCCAATGAATTGATCTCTCAGTGTCTTCTTAAACCTCTGCTTTCTAGTGATATTTAAAACAGGTGGCACTGCTGGGACACTGCCAGTTCCACACTGTCCTGGGACGTATTTTTTTTTCCTAGATACATATTAAGAAGTAGACTTGTTGAGTCATAGGTTAATTCGGTTTAATTATTACAGGAATGTCTAATCTGCTTTTCAGATATGACCATTAACAATGCATAAGGTTTCTTCTTTCTCTACATCATTTCTCTACATCATGTGTGTGCACTTGTGCAGGTCTGAAGTTGGTGGATGTCTTCCTTGCTCTCCTCCCACTTGATTTACTGAGGCAGGGTCTCTGGGCAAACCCTACTCACCAATTGTAGATACTCTATCTAGTCAGGCTGCCTTAAGGATTTTGTGTCTGAATCCCAAGTGCTAAGATGACAAGCAGCTGCCACACCTGCCAGGCTTTTATGTGGGCTCTGAGGAGCCAAACTATGGTAAGTATGTTTATCCACTGAGCCATCTCCCTGGGCCAACGTGTTTTATTGCCTGAATATGCTTAGTGTAGTCACCCTAGTAGAAATGAAGTCATGTCTCTGTGCTTTTCTTCTGGCTTCTCTTTTTCCATCACTCCCACCTTTTATTGTATTTCTTAATTAAGGAAAATATGTTAATGTAGCAGCCTACTATTTTAAGTTAGCAGCTGGATATTTAATGCTACAAAATATGAAATCTTTTCTTAGGGTAATAATGGACACATTTAACTTTCCCAAATCCGAACAATTGAACATTTTATTGCCTATTAAATATAAAACTAGATTATATTAATGCTCCTCGTAGCTAAAGAATTCAAGGAACAATAATTTTGTTCTACGTATATGATGTGTTGGCTGACGTGAGGAACATCTGCCAGCACCCTCCACTGATGGCTTTCACACTGGAGTCTGGCTATTTTGAGAGTTTTCTGGTATGCAAGGGGATACTGTTAATAATGAGGTGATAACAACTTTTACTTTGTGGTAAATATATATATATTTATTTTATGTGCCCATTTTATATATATATATATAAAACGTTAAACACAGCCACCCCCAACTAAAATAATACAGAACTCCAACATACAAAACAAGTTTAGGAAATTGTATTGGCACTGAGGACTGATGTGTGTTCTCTCAAAACACACACACACACACACACACACACACACAGACACACACACATCCTAGGGATATGTGGCTCCTTCCCTCTCTGTGAACACTAGGGAAATGCTTAGCAAACCATGCCACACTACATTTGGATCACAATTCAAAGATTGGCCATCCTGCCAGGGACATAAAAAGGTATGGAAGGCACTCTAAGCGTCATCCACATGGCCACCAGACCCCATGCTCTCTTTTTTAGATAATTAATGGCTGGAATTTCATGAATTGACTTCTAGCCCTCTCTATCTAGGCATTTTGAAATGTTTAGTTGCCACAAATTAATCCTTCAGATTTTGCTAAACATAGCTCTTGAATTTGCTGTCATGTTCACTTTTAGTACAGCAATATATCTTTCCAAACAGCAAGGGAGTCCTGAATGCTCCAGGTGATGCCTTGGCCCTTAAACTGATTCTCCGCTTCTTTATCTTTTCTCTATTATCTTTCCAGTCAAAGAAGTTACTTTGCCCGGTACTGGAAGTAGAGCGCTTCATCCATGAAATGTAGTTTGTCAGCCATTGATCTTTGTAAGCCAAACACAGTTGAGTCGTACTGAATCTGAAAACTATCCCAGGCAGCATGGTTGGTGGCACCCATGTTTGTACCGGGTTATCATGTATATTTTAGATAAAACATTTCTCTGATGTCATATAAACACTCAAAGTTGGCCTGATAGCTAGCCACATGGTTCGGGCACCCACATCACAATCTGACCTCCTGCTGAAGAGCAAGAGCTCAAGCTCAATTGTTATCCTTTGAAACACACTGAAAGAGTCAGTGAAGTCACATTCAAAGAGATAATAATCTCTTTGAAGTTCCTCTGGGGTACAATTACACTTTGCAAGGGTTCCTGGAAGTATCTTCCTTGGAAAAAGATATCTGCAGGATGCTCATAAATCAGTCTTCTCCCAGCTCCAGAATTATCTGTTGATTGTACTTCTCCTTAAAGAATTTTTTTCTAATGTCATGGTCTGCTGACATTCAGACTTGGCTTGAGGAATCATTTATGTTTAATTTTTACGCCTCTCTTCATAGTTGATATGAGCTGTTTTCATGGAACTCTTGCCTCCTCCTCCTCTTGTTTCTGGCATTATTTTTTTTTTAATCCACAGGTCCAAAAAACAAAGCACCTACTTTGAACAATGATTTGGGTTCATCTAAACCTCTGAAAGACAAGCCACATCTTAGGAAACAGTAGTCTACTCCCTCATGACCATTTTTCCCCAACCACAGGAATAGTAAGAATTTGAGAAACTCACTAGGGGGCTTAGCTGGTTGTACAGAAAACCTCTTTGAACTTCTGAGTCAAGTGGCCTGCTTGTTATTTGAAATGTCTTCATTCTAACATTTAAAAATTCTCTCTAGAGTGTCTGCAATGTTTAGTACTTTAAAAAAAATTGTCAAGATCCTGCCATGCTCTGTTTAACACCCAGACAACACAAAGAACCACTCAGGAGCGGTGACACCAAATCTGAGAGATGCACTAACAAAAGCTGAAGAATTAATTTGCTGCTACTAAAAATCTAGAAAAGTCTAGGCACCCATGTGGTACGGACTCTGCACCACAGTTTCAGAGAGTTGTTGACACCAAGCAACGTATAATAGTGCTGGAGTACCTGTAAGGTGGCCCTGAAGCATTACTGCATGAAGATCTGAAGGATTCAGTGGAGATCCCAGGATGTTACAGATGTTAGGGCAGTGAGGTGTTCACTTGAGGAAAGCAGCAGACGCAGATAGTGGAGATTGCCCAAGATACAGTATATATTGCTCCAAGCAGCAGAACTGGAGGGGTGGGGCTACTCAAGCTCTCTGGAGATCCAACATGATCCCTAAATGTTGGCCAATGGAGTTGCAGGATTTGATGCTTGCCTTGCCACATATTTTAGTTGGTTGTGTGATCCCATTCTTCCTTTTGGGGATTAATGATTACATTTGGTGACACTGTGTGTTAAAGCTGTCCATTCTTTTTTTAATGTTATCGAGTACACTCTTAAGAGACTTCCCTGAGTCGCCAAAGAGACTTCAGACTTTCAGTGTTGGAATTGTTAAGGATTATAGGGACTTTTGAAGTTGAATGGGATACAATTTTTGCATTGTAAAATAAGACTGTGGGAAGAAGAGGTGGAAATGTACAGTTTAGAAGTGATAGGCTTGGGTGTCAGGTTGACAAGGGGTTAAGTTGTGATCTTTAGTATTATCAACTTGAACAGGATCTAGAATCAGGAAAGGAGACAAACCTCCAGGCACATCTGCAAAGGATTGTAAAGATTAGGTTAACCTCTAGACATGCATATGAGGAAGTCTTGATTAGGTGTATTGAGGTGAGATGATCTACTTGGAGAAGGGGCAGTGCCATTTCCTGAGCTTAGATCCTGAACTGTATAAAATGAGGAAGCTAATTGAGCACAGAACTCTTTGCTTCCTGATTGTGAACACAGTGTGATCAGCTTCCTCTAGCTTCTGCCATTAGGCAGAACTGTACCCTGGCGCTATTAGACAAAATAAACTCTCCTTTCCTCCCATCACCCTTCCGTTCCTCCTTCCTTCATTCCTCTGTCCCTCCGTCCCTCTCTTCCTCTCTTCCTCCCTCCCTCCCTCCCTCCCTTCCTACCTTCCTTCCTCCATCTTCCTTCATTTTTCTTCCTTATGTTGATTTTGTCAGGTTATTTTATCACAACAGATACATAACTAATATAAGCGATAATCCTGTTTATATATTTTTAAATAACTATAAGGCCCAGAACCGTGGTTCTCAACCTATGAGTCACGACCCTTTGGGGGGGGTCACATATCAGATATCCTCCTGAATATCAGATATTTACCTTATAATTCATAACAATAGTAAATTACAATTACAAAGTAGCAATGAAATAATTTTTCATGTCGGGGGGGTCACTACAACATGAGGAACTATATTAAAGGGTCATGGCCTTAGAAAGGTTGAGAACTACTGTACTGTTTTCTAGACCAACTTCATCATTTTAACCTCCCATTAGTAATATATAAAGATTCCAGGTCTCCACATTCATACTAGTACTTATTTTCCATTTAAACCATAAATATACTAGTGGGTATGACATATATTTATCTTATTGTGCTCTTTCTAGCAGTAAATGATACTGAACAGTTATTTACTTTATATCTTGTTTGCAGATTCAAGTCCTACCCTTTCAATTGTGAAAGGCTTAGTGTTCTTTTTCTGAGTTCCAGAAATTGTTTATATATTGTAGGCATCAATCATTTGGTTGTGGTTAGGGAAAATACTTTTGATAGCATTTAAAAATGTATTGACACATAATTATAAAATTATAGTTTTAGGGGATTTTCCATAAACACTTAGGAACAATATGTAATCTATTGTTGTTTTGTGATAGTTGATATATATATCATCTTTAATATACAATAGACAGTGTTATTCTCTGCTCTTTTTATTTACCTTCAGTTTGAAAGTGGAGTATTGAAGTTTCCACAATATTCTCTTGTAAAGATTATAGCATTTTTTGCTCTTTTGTTTGGTTATAGCATTATAACTTATTTATAAATCAAACATCTTAATCAAAGTATAGTGACCTTCTTTGTTTTCTGTATGACTTTATCTTTTTTAAAGTCTGAGGGACAGTCATTTTCTAGTTTCCTGGCCTCTAAACACAATCATTCCTGAACTAACAAGTGTGAAAATGAGAAGCTAACTCTGTAGCATTCCTTAAAACGATATGTTCCAGTTCCATCCATTTTCCTGAAAATTTCATAATTTCATTTTTTCCTCTATGACTGAGAAAAAAATTCCATTTTATGTATGGCCCACATTTTTCTAATACACAAATTTGGACATCTATCTGCTTTCTAAATCAAGCAAGCAATAAAATGTAGAGTTACAAGCCAAGCATACAGTATTGGCTTTCATGTCTGCCCAGTTAATTTCATCTGACATATTCCTTTCCTCATGTAACTTGAGGTTGTGGTCTGGTGCCTTTCAACCTAATGAATACCATTTCACATTTCTGGTAGGACAGGTTTCTCAGGAAGAAAAATCTCCCTCAGCTTTTGTTTGTCTAGGAATGACTTGCTTTATTCCTCATTTCTGAAGACAGCTACAAAGTATTGTTTCTTTCAGAACTTTCTTTTTTTTCTTTTTTTATTGGTTAGTTTATTTATTTACATTTCAAATGTTAGCCCCTTCCCCTTTCCCCTGCACAAGCCTCCATCCCCTCCTCCCTCCCCCTGCCTCTATGAGGGTGCTCCCCCCCCCCNCCCACTCCTGCCTCAGTGGCCTAGCATTCCCCTATCCTGGGTCATCAAGCCTCCACAGGACCAAGAGGCTCCTCTCCCAGTGATGCCAGATAAAGTCATTCTCTGCTACATATCCAGCTGGAGCCATGGGTACCCCCTGTATACTCTTTGATTGGTGGTTTAGTCCCTGGGAGCTCGGGGGTGGGGGGTGGGGTGGGGGGAGGCGTCTGGTTGGTTGACATTGTTGTTCTTCCTATGAGGTTGCAAACCCCTTCAGCTCCTACAGTCCTTGCTTTAACTTCCCCATTGGGGTCCCCGCACTCAGTTCAATGTTTGGCTGTGTACATCTACATCTGTATTGGTCAGGCTCTGGCAGAGCCTATCAGGGGACAGCTACACCATGCTCCTATCAGTAAGCACTTTTTGGCTTCTGCAATAGTGTCTGGGGTTGGTGTCTGCAGATGGGATTGGTCCCCAGGTAGGGCAGTCTCTGGATGGCCTTTCCTTCAGTTTCTGCTCCACTCTTTGTCCCTGCATTTCCTTTTGACAGGAGCAATTCTAGGTTAATATTTTTGGGATGGATGGGTGGCCCCACTCTTTGTCCCTGCATTTCCTTTTGACAGGAGCAATTCTGGGTTAATATTTTTGGGATGGATGGGTGGCCCCATCCCTCACCCGGGGGCCATGCCTATCCACTGGATATGGTCTCTACAGGTTCTCCCTCCCCTTTGTTGGGCATTTCAACTAAAGTCCTGCCTGTTGGGTCTTGGGAACCTCTTGGGTCCCTGGCATCTGGGACTTTCCAGTGGCTACTCCCAGTTCCCCCTCCCTCACTGCTACACACCTACTTTCAACTTCCTGACCCTCTGTGCTTCTCCCCCATCTCCTCCCATATCTGAACTGCCCCCCCTTTCCCCCCTCCTCTCTCCCTCCCAGATCCCTCTCTCCCTCCACTTCCCCCTACTCACTAGTACTATAGCACCCACACTTTGGTGGGATTCTCTTTCTTTTTGGGTTTCATATGGTCTATGAGCTGTATCATGGGTATTCTGAGCTTCTTTTTGGATAATATCCACTATCAGTGAGTACATATCACATGCATTCTTAAACATGCGTTATGATGCACTCTGGTCTCTGGTTTTGAGAATTAAGTGGCTGATAATCTTGTCATGCCTCCATTGTACTTAACAAGACACTTTTATCTCCTTCAAGATTCAGTCTTTGCATTCAGCTTTAAGCAGTGTGAGCATAATACCTCTTAATATAGATCTCTTTTGATTTATACCATTGGGAGTTTTGGAGCTGCTTGGGTGTATACTTGAACAGTTTTCAACTTCAGTGAATTCATCATTTCACTTTACAGCTACAAAATTTTGTTTGGTTTCTCTTTTTAAAAAATAATTTCTTCTTGTTTTATTTATATTGTCTTTCCATTTTTCTTTTGCTCAATGACTGCATTTAAGATTTTGAAGACATTTAAAATAGTTATTTGAAAGCATTTACTGAGCCAGGGAGATGGATCACTTGGAGGATACATGTGTTGGTTGCCAATCAGGACCGGCCTGACTTCTGACTCTGGGGCAAACATGGAAGGCAAGAACTGACTACTACAAGTTGCTGCCTGACCTCTCCACTTGCTCAGTGACATGTATGTTTGTGTACACATGAATAAATAAACATGTCATAAATTTTTAATGTAAACCAATACAAATCATTCCTTGGTAAGTGCTCTCACAAGGGCTCTAGCTTCATTTTCTTCCTCTGAGGGAGGTGTACTTTCTTGTTAACTTGTATGCCTTTTGAAAACTGACAATTTGAATAACATAATGTGGCAACTTGTAGCAGTCAGAGTCTCCATCATCTCCAAGATGTATAGAGGTGTGTATGTATGTGTGAGTAGGGTGGATTGCTGATTAACAGAATTGTCTATTTGTTTAATAAAATTTACAAAATATTTCTAACTGGTTGATAGCAGTGAAGCATCTTTGCAGACTTAGACATTTTTTAAAACCTACTTTATTTAGGGTTCTTGAACACTTCAACCTCTCTTCTAGCCCACCAACCAGAGGTAGGGGGATAAAAAAGTTAAAAGGAAAAGGGGGTTGTGGACCTGTTTAGAAGTAATTCTTTGGGGGCGATTCCACTCTTGGTTGTCAGGATACCAGCAGTCCAATCCAATAACAAACACCAAACACAAATCACTAGCAGCAGAAACCATAAGGCTCCACCGAATTGGCACGAGTCAACTGAAACGGCAAGAAGCAGTTGGAGTACCACAAAAAGTTCTTCGGTGCATTTCTCTCTACAAAGTAAAGACAAGAGAACACCAGCAAAATGTTGTATGGTGTAGCAATACAAGAGCATCCTCCCACTGTCTGTGGGGTTATATTTATACTCTAAACATCTTGTGCCCTCTTAAGCATCCACTCCAGCAAAACATCATATGCTCTCTCATGTGTCTGCTTCAGCAAAACATCCTCTCACAAGACAGCTTCCAGAAAAACATCATGTGACCCAACTGAGTTTCCAAAGAAACCAGAAATTTCCGCTTCACATCTTTTTTTCTCAGTATGTCCTCAGCTAGTGTTCTAATATAATATTTATCCTAATGACATAAAAAAAAATTTAAATTCAAACATAAAGCTAAAAGCAGAATGCTTCTTTTGCAAGATTTGTGGTAGCTCAAAATGACCACTGTTGTAAAAAGTTAAGTAAATATCAAGATGTTCTTTTCCCAGAATTGCCCTCCGGTCCTTAAGTTTACCCTCTAAGAGATAGTCATCTGATTGTTTAGAAAAGCCCACACAATGTGTCTGGTCCCTAAGTCTGCCCCCTTAATGCGGTTAAAGGTTAACCAATGATAAACTGCCAGCCCTAAAATGTGACTGAGAACTGCTCTAAAAAAAATGTATAAAAGGTGTGTGCTTTAGCTACTCGGGGTCGCTTCCATCCTGATTTCAGGACGACCCCAGCATGCTGGATCAACAAACCTCTTGCGTTTTGCATCTATCTCTGTCTCTGCATCTCTGGGAGTGGGACATGGCCAACGTAAGGCTTTTCGGGTCTTACACTTTCATTATTTGAAAAACAGCTTAGATATGGAATTTGTCAGTTTCTTTTTATGTTTTTGAGCATATAGAATTTCCCACTAAGCATAGACACAGCTGCATCTCCACAGGATTTCATGTGTTCTCGTTTCATAATTACTCCCTTTGAATATATCAACACATTTGAACATCATTATTTTTACCCACAATTTATTGATAAGTGTGTTGTTTTCATTGTTGGTTTTGGCTTTTTGAGGTGCAGGGTAGTCAGGCTAACCTGCAACTCATTATTTAGACCAGGCTGACCTCAAATTTGTGGCAATCCTGAATCTGCTTCTAAAATTCTGAGCGTACAAGTGTGTGTGACCATATTCAGGAAGAAGTCTATTATTTAATTTGGAAACTCCTTGGACTTAACTGCTAACCCCACACAACCTAGAATCACTTGGAAAGAGACTTTCTTATCTTTTAGAAGAGGTATCTAGACCAAGCAGTCTGTGGCGCATTTTATGGGGCACTGTATTGCTAGTTGATTATGGTGAGAAAAGCCATCCTTGATACAGGCAGCAGCATCTGCTAGAGAAGCTTAGAGAAAAGAATGTGGAAAGAAAAATTTCCCTTCTTTGCTGCCTTGGCCTTTGCTCTCAATGGTGATTTCATCTACCCTCCTGCTGCAGCTGCTGATCCCTTTGCTGATAACAGAACCAGGCGCCTTCCTGCTTTCAACATGAACTGAAGACCAGTGTCTCCAAGGCATCCTTCAGGCCTTTGGTGCAGATTGGGACTGCTGAGACACGTAGCAGAGCCTTGAGGGGTAAACAACCAGTCGGTTCCCAACCTCTCTTCCACTCACTGTATTGTGCAAACCAGCTCAGTAAATACGTCTTTTATGGGCCAGTGGGATAGCTCAGCCAGTAAAATGCTGCCTGCCAAGCCTGATGTCCCAATGACCCGAGGAACTGTGGTGTGTCTCAGTAATCCACATGGTGAAACTAGAGAACAAATAATTCTGCTCTGCATGGCATTTTCTGATCTCTACATACATGCTATGGCTTCTCCTTCTCTTCCTCCTCCTCCTCCTTCTCCTCCTCCTCCTCCTTCTTCTTCCCCCTCCTCTTTGACATATGCAATAAATAAATGAATGAATATAAACAGTGGGATATCTCAGAGGTAAAGCGTCAGGGAAATCTACTAGTTCACTGAATGTCTTACCTCTCAAAGGGTTTAATGTGGTTCTCATACTTCTTTTGTTTAGGTTTTTGGAGACAAGGTCTCACTATGCAGCCTTGGTTAGCCTGGAACTTTCTGTGTGGACCAGTCTGGCCTTGAATTCATAGAAATCGTCCTGTCTTTGACTCCCAAGTGCTGGAATTAAAGGCATATGCCACCATGCCTCGTAGTTCTCATACTTCTTACGGAACTCCAGTTAGTTCACTAAACAGTGAGTTGTTGCTAAAGTGAAAAATAGCTCACCAACATTGTGTTGGTTGCTTTCTGGTTTACACACATGGCTACTCTCTTACCTATGTATACAGTACATGTCATTCCATCTGTCCTGAGTTCATTACCAGAGGCAAAATTGATGAGAGAATCTAATCTTGGACTTTTTCAAAATGGCACTAAATAAACCTGCTTTTGTTCTAAGGTACCCAGGATAAAAAATTTTGTAATAGAAATGCACAATGTTAATAAGAATCAAAAAATACTTTAATATTTTCTTCTTTTTTAAAAAATTTATTTAATCTTTATTTACACTCTAGATTTTATTCCCCTTCCTGTCCACTCTCTGATTGTTCCACATCCCATACCTTCTCCCCCCACCTTCTTCATAAGGATGTACCCATCCCCCCACCCCCCACCCCACCAGACCCTTTCCACTCCCTGGGGCCTCCAGTCTCTTAAGGGTTAGATGCATCTTCTCGGAACACAGACCTGGCAGTCCTCTGCTGTATGTGTGCTGGGGGCCTCATATCAGCTGGTGTATGCTGCCTGGTTGGTAGCTCCGTGTCTGAGAGATGTCAGGGGTCCAGGTTAGTTGAGACTGTTGGCCTTCTTATAGGGTCACCCTCCTCCTCAGTTTCTTCCAGCTTTCCCCTAATTCAACCACAGGGATCAGCAACTTCTGTCTGTAGGTTGGGTGCAAATAACTGCATCTGACTCTTTCAGCTGCTTGTTGGGTCTTTCAGAGGGCAGTCATGATAGATCCCTTTTTGTGAACACTCCATAGCCTCAGTAATAGTGTCAGGTCTTGAAGCCTCCCCTTGAGCTGGATCCCACTTTGGGCCTGTGGCTGGACCTTCTTTTCCTCAGGATCCTCTCCATTTCCATCCCTGTAATTCTTTCACTCAGGAACAATTATGGGTCAGAGTTGTGACTGTGGGATGGCAACCCCATCCCTCACTTGATACCCTGTCTTCCTGCTGGAGGTGGGCTCTGTAAATTCCCTCTCCCTACTGTCAGGCATTTCATCCAAGGTCCCTCCCTTTGAGTCCTGAGAGTCTCTCACCTCCCAGGTCTCTGGTGCATTCTGGTTCCCCCACCTCCTACTTCCCAAGGTTGCCTGTTTCCATTCTTTCTGTTGGCCCTCAGGGCTTCAGTCCTTTCCCCCCACCTAATACCTCATCATGGTCCCCTCTTCCACTCCATATCTTCTTTCTCACCTAGGTCTCCCTCCCTCTCCCCTCCTGTGATTGCTTTCTTCTCCCTCCCAAGTGGGACTGAGGCGTCCTCACTTGGGCCCTTCGGCTTGTTAACCTTTTTGAGTTCTGTGGAATGTTTCCTGGATATTCTGTACTTTTGGGGGGCTAATATCCACTTATTAGTGAGTACATACCATGCATGCCCTCTGGGGTCTGAATTACTTGATGCTGGAAACAACCCAGATGTCCCACAACAGAAGAATAGATACAGAAAATGTGGTTCATTTACACAATGGGATACTACTCAGCCATTAAGAACGAGGACATCCCGAGTTTTGCAGACAAATGGATTTAACTAGAAAATATCACCCTGAGTAAGGTAACTAAGACCCAAAAGAACATTTTCTTCTCAAGTTTGTTTATTTATTTATTTATTTATTTATTTATTTTAGTACTAGGTAGGGATCAAGTCCCGAGCTTCAGGTACTTTACCCACTGAACTATGACCTCTGGTTTTAGGTTGGCCATGTTAATGCTATAAAATATATATCTTAAACTCTAATATTTTGTTTCTTTTCCTAACTTTCACCTTATTAGATTTTTTTTTGTAGCTACACCAGCTTTTCTGTGGAAACTACAGGTCAGTATTTTTTTCTAACATGTGACATTCTATTATTCCCAATATTTATTTTAAAAATGTTACTCTTATAAGCAACCTGTGACTTATTATTTTATCTAATCTTATTTGGATTATTCAGCCAACTTAAATTTACTCTGTTGATAATATTTGTGCTATGCCTCTCACTTGATCCCCATGTTCTCATTCCTACTGATTAAATAAAACTATGAGTGTTTAAGAGAAAATTCCTGGATCTTCAAAACTTGGGTGCCCAAAGTTTGTCTGTGTATCTATATATCCACTGACTTAAAGAGTGTGGCATCTCTGAGGAGAAAAATCTATCAAAAGTCTTAGTTTCTATAAAGGAATTATATTTTATTTTAAAAAGAAAATTTTCAGAAAGCCAGAAAACAACATATGCCTATGCTTACATTGACCAGAATAATTTATATTAATATATCAGGGACCCTGTTTTCAGTCTCCATATTGTCCTTGGCTGATCTCATTAATTTCTACAGTAGTCACAGAATCTTGGGAATGAGGAGACTCAATTCCACACCTATAACCCAGAACTCAAAGCCCTATGAATTTCTACATAGTTGTCTAGTGCAATTGCCTTCCTCAATACTTCAAAGGCACCTCAGCCTTATCACATGGAAAAGTAATGACCAGGAGTAAGCTGCCTGTTTCTCTGGAGACCTTGCTCAGGTATGCTTGAATTGCAGTACTGGATCTGGTCACAAGGTGGCCCTTTATTCTACACTTTAAGTTTTTAGAATACGCAACCAAATTTTGATGGGGGGGGGGAGGATCAATTCTTACAAGTTAGAGAATAATATCTACTAAATAGTACATGTTGATTCTTGAAGATGTGCATGCATCAAATCACCAAAGGATTCTGCCTGCACATTCCCTTTCCCCTTTTTAACCAATACAATTAATCTAACTTCTTCATTGCTTAGAGGGATCCTTTTCGACCGAGTAGCTTTTTGCTTTGTGTTCTGACTTCTGCTTTCTCATAACTTGGACTTACTTTGATGAGCTCTTCAGTCATCAATATGAGGAATTTTTCTTTTTTTTAAGTACCTATTTCCGGTGTGACTCTTGATTGGATTAACAACGGACACTGGGGTCCTGAGTGAACTTCACCTTTGGATGTGTTTATGAGAATGTTTCCAGAGAGGATTACCTGTCCTGAATACAGGTAGCACAATTGCATAGGCAGGAATCTCAGACAGAATAAAGAGACAAAGGAGACAGTTACCTGACTGCTGGTCTTTCCCTTTCTGTGCATCTTGTTGGATGCTAGAGACAAACCATTAGTACTACCTCACCTTAATGGATTGTACCTCAAAGACTTCTTCACTTAAGTTGGTTATTGTAAAAATAGTTGGTCCCAGCATCATGAAAAGTAACTAATACATAAAATTGACCCTAAGAAGTGATGTTGTTGCTATGACTACCGTATTTTGTAGGTTGGTTTTTTTTTTTTTTTTTTTGGAAAGTACGTGTAAAAGTTTGGAGCCATGAGCTACAGAAGCACTAGCATGGCACAAGAAGTGCTTAATGGATAGTAGCTCTTCTGTATGGTAAGAAGCTCAGCATGCCAATAGGAAGGTCAATAGGAAGGCCAGCGCTCCCAAGTTTCCACAGGAGAAGGGGCACGTCATCGGAAACCAGACTGGAGGTTATTTATGCTTTCTTTTGGCAAAGAATCTGACTACACCCTGCCTATTTCCTGAGCATCTGAGTGAGGATGGTTTGTCTGGTGGAGGAAATTTCAAGACAGTGTAACAATCACAGTGTGCTATTGACATTGCTTTCTGCATTCAGTCAGACTCAGAGTGAGAAGAAACAGAAAGTGGAGTAGAAAGACATTTAAAAAAATGTGAGGTTTGGTAGGGAGCATGGTGGGAAAGGGGGCATGTACCTGGTTAAAGTTGAAGACAGGGCAGGTGCAGATAAAGGGTCAGTGATTCTCAAAGGGATTGCCATTTGTAAGGAGAAATGTCAAAGTTTACACCAGGACAATGGGAACTTGAAGCCATGATTCCACTCATTTAAATCTCCAAATTGTGGTACAAAGGGTTAGTTGGCATCTCAGACAGAGAGTAGAACTTTGAATCAATCAATGTTGCTTCTTTGGGCATACAGTATGAAAGAGTTACAGGGTGATGGAGGCTTGCATCTAAGTTTTAGGAATGTGCTTCAGCCAGAAGACATATAGCAAGACTGGGTTCCCCGAATGGATCTCCTGAGCAGTCTGTGTGTGAAGCTCTATGAGTAAAGACAGAGTTGAAGTAGAGAGCCCAGGCTATTCATGCTGGAAATGGAAGCTGTTTTGGTGAGGGAAGCTGAAGGAACCAAGTAGAACTACCACATATTCTAAAGGCAACAGAGCTGGGGATGAGGGTTTTGGGACAGGGCTACTGAAGCCATTTGGATCCCAGATGGTGCCATTAAGTCCTGTCTAACACATTCTGACTTATCTTCATCTTTTCCTGTCTCTAAGCTTTTTGACAACTCAGTAAGTAAAGTATTCAGGGTAATGGAAGTGGGTTTTTTTTTAATTTTTAAAGACTGGAAGTCTTTTAAAGTTGAGATATGCCTGGCAGTGGTGCATGTCTTTAATCCCAGCGCTCAGGAGGCAGAGGCAGGCAGGTCTCCGTGAGTTTGAGGCCAGCCTGGTCTAGAGTGTGAGTTTTGGGACATCCAGGGCTACCCAAAGAAACCATGTCTTGAAAAACAACAAATAAACAAACAAACCAGAAAAAAACCCCAAAAGTTATATCTAAATTATTCTAGTCTCTCTAAAAATCTAAAGTCAATTGTGGACTCCAGTTGTTAGAACAAATCTGGTCTCTTTTCTGTCCCAGGTCTCTTTAAACTGCCTCAGAAATCTATTATTATAGTGAGTGCTTCAGAAATCTAACATCTGTCAAATTGAAAACAAGTTAAGTGCTTTCTTATTTCAATAGGGAAGGACATGGGCCCTGTAACAACCAAAGCAAAGCAAAGACAAACTCCAATACTGTAAATAGTTCAGTGTCCAACATCTGGGATTCACTCACAATTTACTGGACTTTAAAGGGCTTGGACAGGTCTACTATCTACAGCACACCCTGTTTGTCTCCAAGGCTCAAACCAGTTTCTCTCCACATCTGCTGTGGTCCTTGGTAATAGCATACAGTTCTGGCATTTCCAATGTGCTTGGGTCTCCATTGAAACTGGGCGGTACTGCACCTTCACCAATTGCCTTTCCTGACCTCTCTTCCAGGACTTAATCCATACAGGGTAAAGCCCCAGCTGCTTTCAATGACCACTTCAATCTTGTAGCTTCCTTGGTGCCCAAGCCAGTAGCACACAGGAGACTCCTATCAGTCTCCAAAGTTCAGCTACCAGCTCAAGATGCGAAGCCCCACCCAACATGGACCCACAGCTTCTGTGTAGTGATTCTGAAGAAATACTTCCAAGATTTTGTTTCAATGATCTTGCTCTTTTCTTAGTCAGATGATTTTTTTAAAAAAATTGTTTTATTTACATTCCAAATGTTGCCCCCCTTCCTGGTCCCCCTCCAAGAGTTTGTCACCTTGTCCCCCTTTGCTTCTTGAGATGGTGCTCCCCACTCCCACATCACCCCCCAAATCCTCCCACCCTGGGGCATCAAGTCTCTACAGGATTACGTCCATCCTTTCCCACTGATGCCAGACAAGGTAGCCTTCTGCTACATATGTGCCAGAGACCACAGACCAGCCCATGTGTGCCCTTCAGTTGATGGCTTAGTCTCTGGGAGCTCCCAGGGTTCAGGGTTAGTTAACACTGTTGGTCTTCCTATAGGGTTGCTTCAGCCCCTTCAATCCTTACCCTAACTCTTCCATAGGGGTCCTCAACCTCAGTAGACTCTGGATACATACATATTTAAAATTTATATATGTGTCTTTATATTTTACAATACTATTTACATATATGAGTATATTATACATAATGAAAGAGTATAAATGAGCCACCATAGCCAGATTGATGAACATTTAAAATATTTATATTTAGTTTTTTTTAAATTTATGTGTATGACTGTAAAGTACATGCTGTGTGAGTGGCATGGAGTCAAGAAAAGGATGGGGACTGTCCACTGGGGACATGCATGGTCCCCCTCCCAGAAGCCATCAAGTATCAATAACACTTCACCTAATGGTAGGGACTGGTGAACCCCTTCCTACACCAGTCATGCCAGAATGTTGACTGGTTTGATGTTGTACAGGCAACCATAGCTGCTTTGAGTTCATGAAGGCAGACAGGTTCTGTCATGTCCAGAATACACTGCTTTGCTCATGTTCTCCCTGAACTCTCTGGCTCTTGTAACCTTTCCACCTCGTGTTCCTCAATGGTCCCTGAGCACTCAGCAGTCATTTATTCTTGGTAGGTTGACACGTTGGATGTTACTGCATTAACCACCATCCACTTCACAAATACACTTCTCTTATGTAGTTCTTCTCTGAATGTTGCACCAATACCAGTTTAAGACTGATCTACCCTCTGGGTCCACAGCAAGTTCTATTGCTACCAGGAGACGTGGAACTTCTCCAGTACTCATAAGCCTATTGTAGGGTCTGTGTTTAATTTTTAATTATATGTATATGTGTAAAGTCTCCATGTAAGGTGTCCAGAGAGGCTAGAAAAGGGGCCTAGGATCTCTTTGTAGATGGAATTATGGTGGTTAAAAGTCATTGGACATAGATACTGGCAACTAACCTGGCAAGAGCAGGAGGCTTCTTACTTACTGAACATCTCTCCAGCCCTGAATAGACCTAGTCTTTTATGAGTGCTTAATTTCTGGTTTACAGACAGCTATCTTACTATATCATCACAGGGCAGAGAGAAGAATAAGACAGCAAGCTCTCTCACATCCTTCCCCTCTTCTCTACCCCTTCTTGCATCATTCTTTGCTTCTTTAAAGAGGGGTAACCCCATTCACTCTAGCCTGATCATCTTGTTCTGATTTCCTTCCGTGGCTTTATGTTTAGATACCATTATCCTGGGTATTAGGCTCCAACATACAACTTTTAATATTCCTTTTCCTTTCACAATTATGAGGTTTGCCTTATTTATCCTCTAATAAAATCATCCAGGAGAAATCCAGAATTTACAAAAATATATGCATGCTTGTGCTTAAGTCTACTTTACAGTTGAACAAATTCTTTCCCTTCTATTCCTTTATGGCTGCTTTTCTCCTCCTGCTTCCCACTGTCTGCTCATGTTCAAGCCAAAGAATCAGTGCTGGGAATTCAGGCATACAAATTTTATTGTAGCAAGTCATTGTGATTATCATAAAACATTTTCTAAAGATGAATACATTGGGATGGATTTACATTCTCACAGGGGATAAATAGTCTACATTCTTTCTGACTAGAAAAGAGAAATGTATTTGGAGTCTGGGATCTGTAAAGTAACTAGAAAATTCTTGGTGTAGTAGAGTATACCATTACATGCTTGTATTGGGCCTATTTTCAGCCATATCTACTATCAACAAACCTACATACTACTGATAAGGAACAAATGAGCAGCTAGGAGCTATATGATGGGGTCAGATAACCAATAGTAGAGCACAGCACCTGGGAGCCACTGGACTAGCTTCCTTTTCTTCTTTCCATCTATATCCTCCCCACCCTCTGAAATTCAAGTTCCACCTCTTTTGACCTGGGTCAAGGTCCAATGGCCTCCTCTCCTTTTGCCTTTCTCTAAATGACCCATGTGAGGAAGGCTCTTTGTCTGTAGCCACACCATTTGTGTTACCCCTAGCTCTTAGGTTAGGAGTGATGTTACATGGTCTGTAGATGGGATCCACCTTTAGGAAGACAGTTGTCAGAATCACCTGGGAGGCCAACTTCTGGGCCTGTCTACTAGGTTGTTTCCAGATATATTGAACTAAGGAGGAAAAGCCACTGAAACTGAGTGGCAGCATTCCATGGGTTAGGATCACAGACTGCAAACAAAGTTGGAAAGGAAAGCACAGTACCAGCATATCTCTCTGTCTCTCTCTCTGTCTCTCTCTGTGTGTCTCTCTCCCTCTCCCTCTTTCCTTCCTTAACTACAGATATAATTTAACTAGCTGTTTTGAGCACTTGTAGCTTTACTGTCCCTCCCATGATGGACTGTACTCTTATGCTATTGGGTCAAAAAACATCCTTCCTTCCTTAAGTTTGTTTGCCATATGTTTTGTCTAAGCAAGGAGAAAAGTAACTAATATGGGAGATAAGCTCAGTACAGGAAGTGGACCTTACTGGGAATCTGTCAATCAGCTCAAAGCTTGCCGCAGAGACTGTATTATTAGTTCAAGTTCTGTTACTATAATGAAATGTGCAAGGCTGAATATTTTACCAAAAAAGGCAGTTTATTTAGCACTTAGTTTCTGAGACTCAAGGGCTTTGACTTCTATGGTGAAGACTTACTGTGCCCTAGCCTGATGGATGACAACATGGCAGGTATGTTTGTGAGAAAGACAAGAAGAAGCTGGAGAGCAATCAAAGTTTGTTTGGGTGACTCATCCTTGCCCTTTCATAACAAGCCTTTTGTGAGAAATAACCAGAGTTCCTTGAGAATTGCATCATTTCCTGTCAAAGGCAATACCATTCAATGACCTAATGGCCTCCTACTGGACTGCACCTTTTAAAGGTTCCATCACTTCCCATGTTACCATCCTGGGAACCAAGTTTCCAACATACAAATGTCGAGGTGTTATAAGACCATTACTTGTGGCTTGCAAAGGATTCAAGCATATGTTTTTGAAGCAAGGAAAAGATTGCACTTGGAATGCTAACAAACCAAAGAAACTGAGAGGTTATTGCCAATAAAAGATCATCTTAGTGGATTCAGGGATGCAAAGCAGCTTTGTAGAGAGGAAAAGGAACAGAGGTAGCATGCAGCAGAGGACTGTTTACTGGAGACTTCTAGATTCCAATGGCCAAGAATGGAATATTGTCTTGCTTCCTCTTATCTTGGTGTCTGTAGCCTTGGAGAGGGAACATATTGTGCAAATTTAGGCCAAAACAACCTTGTATGATTGTTCTAAACAAGCCATGTCTTAAATGATTGCTACGTCTACATGTAAAATTGAGCAGAAATCTGACTCAAAGGTTAAGATGACCAAATAGAAGATACAGCTTAAAGGCAGCAATGTCACGTTTTAAAATATTTTTTAAGATATTTTAGAAACTCACTAGGGATGTGTAACCAAGTGAACAGCCAATACTTTCACCTGTAGAAGCTTTTATGTCCCTAACCCAAGCAACCATTATCATCACAAAACTAGCAACTTGACTTTTAAAGTCAACTAAAAGATAAAGAAGCTTGAGTCCTCCTGTTAAAGGGGAACATAATTAAACTATATCCAGTCTCACTCCAGTGTTCTTTCCAGAACACTCAAGCTATTGAATATTGAGTTATCTCTAATCTATGTCTCAAATGCTCAAATGCACTTGCTTCTCAGAGGATACACACACACACACACACACACACACACACACACACACACACACTAAAATGGGAATAAATAAAAGTTGAAAGTTTTCTATGAGCTAAGAGATTTAGAGCAGACACATAGTGTTAAGACATTCCAACAAGTCATGATGTGTATAAAGTGTGACTTTCTTTAAGATGAGGCGACTGTTTGCGAACAATCTGTCTGGCAAGTGATGAAGCACTGATTCTTCAGGCGAAGGCACTTCTTGGTAATAATACCACCAGCAGGCCTCTAGAGTTAAACATGATTTTTCTTCATTTTAAATTATTCCCCCAAGTAACATCACAATATAACAATAAACGTAAAGGCATATACTTTGAAAGCATTTACTAAACGTCAGGCACTAGTATAAGAAATGTACATGTATGAATTCACAAATGTATCTAAAGTAATTTGGCGGTCACTTCTGACTGTAAAACATTACTTTTGAAAAGACTACAGACATATTAAGAATAAAGTTTAAGTTGCCTTAAAAAAAATCCCACTTCTATTTCAAGATTCCTCCTCTCCCCCTGCTTTCTGACCTACCTACCTGGCTCCACAACAAAGGAGTACGTTTCAGATGAAGGGGGAGGGGCTAAGGAAAGCTAGGTGGTGGGGAGGGTTAGTAATACTGGCAGTTAGGAGCAGGAGACAGGAAGGGCCTATTATTAAAAGAAGCAGAAAAGTTCCGTAGCTTCAGAAAATAAGACCCTCCTCTTTAGTAATCAGAGAGCTGCAAAAAGAACAACAACAATAAAACCAACCCGCACATTCTTTTTTTTTTCCTCCAGAAAAGACTGACAAGGCCAAATGTATGTTTAGAGAGGGGGTGGTAGATGAAGGAGCGGAGGGCGGGGCCACATCTGCCGCGCTTTTTGTGGGAGTGGAGATTGGGGACCGGACCTCACTGGTGACGTAGATCTCATGTGACCAGGAGTCGACGTGTGCAGAAATCCTGCTAGTCTGGTCCTTGTTTCCATCTGGGTACCAGCTCCCTTCAGCCGTGCAGGCGGTGGTGCGAGAGGCCAGCGGCAAGAGGAGACAGCTTGCTTCAATTCATCAGGTTAGTGTTTTAAGCCGTTACTGCCTAGGGTTTTTGTAGTTTAGGGTGGTCTAGGGTTGTGACTTGAGTCCTGGTTAAGTCTGTCCCTCCACCCCCTACCTTCAATTCTTCACGAAAGGACACTTGTGAGATGACTAGGGGGTCCCAAGAGAAAACAAGGGGACCTGTGACGATTCAAAAATAATCATACTCAGAAGATTCATACTGAGATTTTGGACACCCACTTTGCTTCCCAAACCTCGTCTCGGATCTACAGATAGTTGGGGAAGAATAGCCCTTTTTTACTCTCTGTCTGATGAGGAAGACAGGCTAACTTGCGGGGTGGGAAGGAGGAGTCCTATGGGAAACAAAGGGTGGGAAACTTCCATAAGCAAGCCCTTAAATGCGGAGAGCTCGGCGAGCTGGGTCCGTGGTGCTGCTCTGCTGAGCACCGAGGGCTTGCTTGCCCCACCCCCAACATCCCCTCCCTTCTCCGTTTGCCTGCAGGTTTGTTCTTTGTACCGCTCCAGGCTAAAATAAGTAAGAAAAAGAAATCGACCAGATCTGTACCTGGTAAGTGAGGGGGAACTTTATAAAAGACTCCCCCAGGATATGGGCTGGTGAAGGTCTGCAGAGGTCCCAGTCCCCTCTCCCTTCCCCCCACCCCTTTCTGAGGGGCCTGTGTTAGGCCTGGGAGGGAGAAAGATTTGTGGAGGGCTGGGGCGGGAGGCGGGAAGGAAGGCCTTGGAAAATGCTGGAGGGAGGGACTAGAGAGGGGAGGGGGTGGAAAATGGAGGTAAGAGGGGCGGGGACTGAGAAACCTTGATTGCGGACTGGGTTTCTCAGGTGGAAGGTATCTGGTGCGGGCAGTTAGACCAAATGAGTGTGGGGAAAGAGAGGAGGTGAAAGAGAGGAGGGGGGAGGGGGAGAGCGGGAGGGGGTGAGAGTAGATGGGGGTGGGGGGTGGGGAGGGCGTGAGCAAACGGTGAGGAGACCTTTGTGCGCAGCACCTGCCCATCTACCAAGTCTTCCATCTATCCTCCTCCTCCTCCTCCTCCTCCTCCTCCTCCTCCTCCTCCTCCTCCTCCTCCTCCTCCTGGCTTCCTAGAAATCATTGCATTCCCGTGTTCTGCAGGAAGCAGCAAAGAAGAGAAGCAGACACAAGATGAAACCCTGCCAAAAAATGGAAGGAAACCTAGAAAAGGAGGATGAACCAAAGCCCGAGGAAGAGCCAAAGCCCGAGGAAAAGCCAGAGGAGGGGCAGGAACCCGAGGAGGAGGAGAAATCCGAAGAAACTTTTCGGGAGAGGCTGATTCAGTCTCTCCAGGATTTTAAGGAGGATATACACAACAGGCATCTGAGCACTGATGATATGTTTAGAGACGTGGAGGAGCTAGATGAGATCAGGAAAGTGAGAAACAAACTAATAGTGACACGTTGGAAGGCTAATCGAAGCCATCCTTACCCCTATTTAATGTAGCTTGCCTTGCTTTCCCTTTTATCTGACGTTACCATGGCAATCTAGCTTTCTTTTCATTAGCATTTTCCTGATAAGACCTTTGCCCATCTTCCTACTTTGAATCTGTTGCTGTTAGTGGCTTTAGCTGTATCTCTTGTTGTCTGTATCTTACTGTTGATTATATTTGAACCAATCTATAAGTCTCCGGCTTTAAGCTTTACTGATTTGTAAAAAAAAAAGAAAAAAAGAAAAAAAGAAGAACAACAAAATGAGCTTCTGATGGGATACAAAATGAGAAAAGGTTACAAAATAATATGGGAATATCATATTTTGAAAGACAGGAGTACCTTTGTATGTTACATATATGCACATATAAACTTGTGAAAGATGAATGATTTTTCTTCTGCTTATTTGTATTTGCCATATTCCTAAAATGAACACGCATTATTCTTGCTAAAAATAATAAAGGTTTTATAACTAAAAATAAGCATCCAACAGCCCATCAATTTATTTTTAAAACTCCTGAGGCACTTGTTATTCATTGACAATATTAGAACTGCTGAGTTAAAAGATTAAAATGGACATCTATTCTCATACGCAATAATAAACATGATTTTGTGGTGGTCAAATATGGTGCAGAGCTGTTCAACAGGGTTGTATCTCCCATTTGTTCATGCAGGAAGCTCCAAATGCTAGAGATTTCTTCCTGCTATTTGGAAGCATAGAAAAAGTAATGCTCATACTGTGCTTGAGAACAAGCTCAAGCAACAGTTAGGTGAGTGCCTGTCTAGACTCCGGTCTAGCTGCTTTTGATCCTTTGCATGGTTATCCAGTCCTTGCACATTTCTGCAAATTGCACTTCCCTGGGATCTTAACTTATTTCCTCTTATAAGATCCCAAGAGAGAACCGGCTCATGGAAGAGTCTGAGCAGAACTTGAGTCTAACAATTTAGGCTTTCCCAGAATTTCTTTTCTGGCTGTGAAGATGCCATTTGGTATTCCTGACTCCTGCTTCCATATAGTGAGTAGTTTCTCCCCTGCAGGCTGATGACAGATTCCCCATCAGGTTCAGCAGGTACCCTAATACTTTTATATATTTTATAGGGAGGCTGAAGTCAGATTTGAGACTCTTCTTACCCCTTCCTGGGAAGCAACATACTATGGTAACGTGCCGCATGTATGTAATTTTTCCTTTATGATGGTCTTTTGGGGAGCTTTTCATTTCCTTTCATCAAGGTTATGACAGCTGGGCAGATGATGAGGAGGCTGGAATTTTGTTTGTAGTAAGGTAAGATGCTAGGGACACGCCACGCAGTGTCCATTTTACAGTAAGAAGTAAATCCAGTTTTCTGAAGCCTGGAAGGTGATCACAGGAGCAGGATGTGGAATGCCTCACCCCTAACATACTTTTCACCAGGGTAGATAGTCCTTTGGTTTTCTGCTCCAAACTGCATCAGGAGACTTATAAGGCTGATGGATGGGCTGCCATGGGCAAACTTATCTAAAAGAGGGAAAATTTCCATCAGTGCATATTAAAACACTAGACTTCTTTCTTTTACCAGGAGAAGGTGGAGGGCACTTTTCCAAAGAAACAAAGCACTAGCTCAGAATACTCACTAAACAGACATTGGTTGCAGTAATCTATGTCCCCAGACATGATCGCTTTAGATGTAGACAGATAGCTTATGTTAAAGGGAGAAGGATTTGATGGAAAGGGAGGGTGATTATAGATAGTATGTACATAATTTAAATTGTAATGCTCATGTATTTATTCAAACATGTATTAAATACTTGTGGGTTAAAGCATGAAGATAATTCAGGTTAGGGGTCATGTTATAAACTTTCCTTTCTAGAAAAACTATTCAAATGATATAAGCGAGTCAGTTTGAAGGAAAATATTAAGTAGAACACAATGTTAATGACCTTGGTGGTACATGCCAAAAAAATCATACTGGTAGGAAAAAAATTACATAGCATAATTGCATAAGGAATATTATCTTCAAGCACCTGTCAGGAAACGTACACGATCTAAGGCTTCGCCCTAGTTCTATGCCAACAAGTAACCTGCTATTTTTCAGTGAATGCAGGCAGAAGACACTAAATGTGCTGGGTCCGAGACTAAGGACCTTATTATAAAGAAGCCTTAACTAGAACTCCATGTTGATTTGTACTGTCTCTCTGATTACCACATCTCTTGCGGTGACAAGGGCCTGTGATAGATGCTTAAGTTCCTTACTATTTTCAAAGAAATCACAACCCATTCTGTGTCTGAGGAAAGATGTTACCTCATACTCCAAGGTTGCTTACTGTAAGCACAGCTGAAATCTTATCTGCCTGGGTAAAGAGCGCTCAGGGCCCGACATTCTTGGCATATGCAGTAAGAACGAACAAGGACACTCAGGGGTTTTGGCAGATTGCCTCTCCTAATAACACTTTGCTCTGTACAATAGATCATGGTGATGTCAAGCCTTACGAGAAGGTCTTTGAGGAACTTTTAAAATTATACTAAAAGTAATGTGTGGTGCCTATAATCCCAGTACCCAGGAGGCAAAGACAGGAAGATCATGAGTTCAAGATCAATGTGGTCAATATGGTAATTTTAAGCTCAGACTGACTACCCAAGACTCTATCTCAAAAGAAATGACTATAAGACATAGTTTGCTATATGGTCTGGAGAATGATCTACAATAGATATATCTTTGGTTTTGAATTTATTAATTATACAGCAGGTAGAAGTGAAAGAATAAACAGCAATATGAGACATACAGATGATTAATAGAAAATTATCATCAAGTCAGACACTCAAAATACCTGGCAGAAACTAATGGAGGAACTGCTCTTGAGGCAATTAACTGGAATTCTCAATTCAGACAGCACCCTATCGAGAGTCCCTGGCAGAGCAGGATGTCCCACCCTCTTTCAGGTGAGGCTTTTTAGGAATAAATAAGAACAGGTAGCGATAACATCATCAAATCAGGCGCTTACACCCATCAAAAACCAACTAAAAAAGGATGAGGTGGTCAGCTGCAGATTTTGAATGAGCCTCCTCTCAATGGCTGAGCTCCCATGGCTGAACTTCCGGATTCTTTTTCCTCTTGCAGGCACTTTTTGTATCTTGGGGTAAGCAATAGAACAAACGAGCTGTTGGAAACTGTTTTCCTTCTAGCTGTTCTCAGGGACTCTGTTTTTACTTAGGGCTGTTTTGCTGTACTCTCCTTCCTGTTACAGACTCAGGGAGGTCAGCCCATCCCCAGATGAGAGGCTTTGGAGAGCACTTGGAGACAAATATGCTTGGGTCTGAAAGGAGGGCCAAACCACTTTCAGAGCCAAATATCTCGATGATCTCAAAAGCACACGGCAATTTATTAATATGATATATGTTACACAGTCAGCACACCAACAGGTTGATTTAAAATGACTAAGGTAGAAGTGTTAAGGTCGCTGAATTCACCAGGATACTAGAGGCAGGACTAAACTTGTGTAAATATTGCAATAGGATAACAACAGAAGAATGTGTTTAAAAAAACAGTTTCATATCACATACATTCATACTCTGTAAGAGCATGGGGGTTTTGCCTGTGTATGTGCCCACCATGTCGTGTGTGTGTGTGTGTGTGTGTGTGTGTGTGTGTGTGTGTGTGTGTGTGTGGTTTATGGTGGTGGTGGGTGCATAACCGTGTGAGCAAATTTTTTGGTTAATGGAAAACAGTGGTCTTCCTCTAAAAGCTTCACTGGGTAGCTCAGTACGTAGCCCTGACTGGTCTGGAACTCTGATCTGTAGACCAGGCTGACCTTAAACTCACAGAGATCTGTCTGCCTCTGCCTCTGCCTCTGCCTCTGCCTCTGCCTCTGCCTCTGCCTCTGCCTCTGCCTCTGCCTCTGCCTCTGCCTCTGCCTCTGCCTCTGCATCTGCCTCTGCCTCTGCCTCTGCCTCTGCCTCTGCCTCCTCTGCCACTTTTCTGAATTGCTCAGATAGTTTAGCTTCTTCTTTTCTTCTATCTCTTTTCTAAGTCTCCTTTTCCTAACACACTGAGGCCCACTCTTTCTCTAAAGTTCCCATCCCCATCATGTGGCTGACTCCTGCCATGTGGCTGACCTCCATACCAGCTTAACCCAAATAGCATGGCTTTCTCATCCCACCCCATCCCCCTTCTCTTCTCTAGCTTCCTCCTCCAGGCAGCTGCTGAGATTTACAGCTGGCCTACCCTGGGATTTTTCTTTTTAAACTCTAATCAAATTGTCTTTGAAGTTTTCATTGAGTCCATTCTTCAATTGTTCTATTAATGAGACTAAGAACCCCCAAATGGGACCCAGACTTCCCTGTCATCAGTAGGAAAATCTCTGCCATGGGCCTCAGATGGCCATCTCAAGTCATTCTTAGCCTTTTGGTTAATGGAAGGCAGCGGTCTTCCTCTAAAAGCTTCACTGGATCGTGACAAGCATGGCAGAACAGACACAGAGGTAGAGCAGGAATTAGGTGGGCTAAAGGTAAGCTGAAGAGAAATTGTAGTTAGGCTCTAGACCTGCAGCAACACCCTAACCTCCCCGAAATGATGGAATTTCTAATCACCATCAGTTCTGCAGAAGGCTCAGTGTAAGGAGTACGTGTAGTCCTTCCAAGAACTTTCATTCACACTGCTGATGTAGGATCTGATGCTATTTCTTTTCACTTTGACCCTTAGCCTCATATACAGTTCCCTTGGCCCCCTTTTCACTTTAAGAGAGATAAGAGCTATGAGGCGCTTTCTTTACTATGGAGAGGTGCTAGTTTTCCAAGGGATGCCATCAAACCACTAAATTTTACTGTAAGTACTTAATTTTTTTTTAATTAAGAAAGGACTTAACTTATTTTATGTGTTTGAGTGTTTTTGTTCTGCATGTATGTATATGTACCCTGTTGTGCCTGGGGAGGTCAGAAGAGGGATCTGAGAGTTACATACAGTTGTGAGCTATTATGTGGGTGCTGAGAACCAAACCTTATGTAAAAGAGCCACACGTGCTCTTAATTGCTAAGCCATCTCTCCAGCCCAGTGTAAGTACTTTCTATTGACCTCCATTCAAGTTTGCCTCTAATAATGTGCCCCACCTCCTTTCTAGAATCTTTGGGCATACAAAAGAAAGCAATGCTGCATTCTAGCTTAAAATAAAAGAAAGGCACATTAAAAATCCAGCTTATGTTTACTTCCTAAAGACAAAGAAACCACCCCATGCCAAACAACAATACAATTTACAAGAAGACTTTCTATGGGCACTGTACCTAACCGTCTGTATTAAAAAAGAATGTCCAGGCTAGCAAAGGTTTTAGGCTTACTGTGTTAAAAGAAATGTGGGAGTTGAAATGAATGCTAGGATTAAAAGGATGAAGGCAGGATCGTTAGTGATGAGAAAGAACAGGGCTGGAGGCTGGGGATGACATAGCAGAGCTGACCAAGATAAGAGGAGGGACAGGGCTGATTAATGTGTGACTATAATTCAAGTTGCCTTGGACACCTAGCCCACAGTAGGGGGGGCTGGGCTTGCTACTGCTGGTGGCTGTAGCTACAGGGGCAGGGCTTCCCTAGAGTCATCTTTGCTTAGGGTCTAAAAGGCCTGGATGTTCTAATATACACTTCATAAATATTTATAAAACTTCTTTAAAATCACAAGGGAGAAGCCACTAGGCTGCTCCTGCCTTGGGGCAGTCCACTCTAATCTCGTTGAGGAGTATTTGCTTTGTTGAGCTTTGTTCCTGCCACTTTGCTAAATAAACCTTTGCACTAACTGGGGGTGGGGGACAGAACAGAAGGTATAGAGTAATAGATGTACACACACCTGCAAACACCAGGATGACGTCCCTTAGGTTGCTAAAAGAAAGATCATTTCTTTTTAAGTGGCAGTGTGGTATTTTACAAGTCCTCTGGTTGGTTTAGGAAATAATAATAATAATAATAATAATAATAATAATAATAATAAATGTTCTAATAAAAAATTCTATTTCCCTTGCATCTCTAGAACTAAGACTTGTCTTTTTATCTCTCTTCTGCAAGCTTTTATACCACGAAAGCAAACACACAAATGCACAAAAGAGGGACGGTTAGAATTTAGCCATCAAAAGAAGGCCTATGTATCTAAGACTACATGGAAGGGCAGACTTCTAACTTCAATAATTACCAGTACTTTCCCAACCCAAAACAAAATAAAGCAAAACAAACAAACAAACAAACACCAAACCTGACCTTGCATCTTTACATTAAACAACAGTTTTTGTTTTTACTTTTTACTTCTATGACTTTACTTAATTCTCCCTTCTTCCCCCTCAGTTACTTGCTGTTAGAAATCACCAAATTCAGGAGGTCAAACAGCCGAGTTATATATTAATCTCACTCTAGCTTTACTGCGTACTACATCTGTGGGGTGTGGGTTACAAGAATAGCGATTGCCTAGGTCGCTTTTTAGGGACGTGAAGATCATTTTTGTAGAGGTCACCAACTCATCACTTGGGCCTATAGCAATGTCCACTGAGTAAATTTGGCTGCCAGGAAGTTGAAAAGTCCACTGTCAGGAGCTGGAGAGATGGCTCAGTGGTTAAGAGCACTGGCTGCTCTTCCACAGGTCCTGAGTTCAATTCCCAGCAACCACATGGTGGCTCACAACCATCGGTAATGGGATCCGATGCCCTCTTCTGGTGTGTCTGAAGACAGCGACAGTGTGCTCACATACATAAAATAAACAAAGGAATCTTTATAAATAAAAGAAAAGTCCACTATCATATCATGCTTATACCATCATTTGGTGACCACACATCCCTTGACTAGCCATGAAGATTTACTATGTTTGCACAGACTACTGATTACTTTCATTCCAATCTCATTTCTTCAAGCTTTAAATCTACCTGATATATATCCCTAAACCCTATCAAGGAAGTGAATTTAAGACTAAGCTGTCATTCCCTGACACTTAACTACTGTGTGAAAAATTCATTCTCTTTCGAAAAATTCAGTTTCAGTTACTGTACAGATAAATTAGATGAGGTTCACTAACAAAAAAACTCTCAATGAACCCCTTATATACTTAGCCTGGATGAGTCCAATCTATCTCAGGATATATCTTCCTTCTTCTTACGTTACATCCTTCTGAATAATACTGTTGGAAAATGTGCTGAATAGTTTAGGTCAACTTGACACAAGCTAAAGGCATTTGGGAAGAGCTAACTTCAATTGAGAAGATATAACCGCATCCAGAATAGCCTGTGAGTAAGCCTGTAGTGAAGTTCCTTGATGGCTGATTGATGTGGAATTCAGGTCACTGAGGGTGGGACCACCGCTAGGCAGGAGCTCCTGGATACTTGAAGAAAGCAGCCTGATGAGCACATTAGCAGGTGGCCCGCTCCTTAGTGCAGTAGATGGCGTCTGCCTCTGTGCCTGCCTCCTGTTTGAGCACCTGCCTTGATTTTCCTTATAGATAGATGGTGAGGTAGAAATACAAGCTGAAGAAACCCTTTTCTCCTAAGTTTCTTTAGGTCATGGTATTTTATCACAGCCATAGAAACCGTAACTAAGCTAGAATACAGTGAGATATAATTTGAATATTCATCGGTTCACTTACTTAAAAGAATACAGTACAACAATTTTCAGTATAGTCCCACTACTGTGCTACCACCACTATAATTGATTTTGGTACATTTGTATCAAGTAAAACGAAGCAGGATGGCATGCCTAAGCCCCTAGCTTCCCAGTCCTAAGCAAATCTCAGTAGACCTTCTATCTGTACAGTTTTTCAAATGTGTAAAACAGTCTCCTGCAGCTTATTTATCATAATGTTCTAAGGATTTCTTCATATCTACCAATATCTATAGTCCAGCATCTGCCAGTAACTCATTTCTCTTTGTTGTCAAATACTATTATTCTGTTACACGCTTTGTTCACATTTCAGATACACACACTGGCAAGGCTATTCAGCAACAGAGCCTCTTATTCATTTCTAGTAGGAATGCAGCATGGTACGGCTACTTTGATAGACATTTTCAGCTGTTTGATCCCCAAAAACCTATGGGAAAGCTGGGATTGATAGCATGTGCTTGTAATAGCAGCACTGGTCTTGCTCACAGCACTGAAGTTACAGACCACTGTAGGGCTCTGGGGATTCAATTCAGGTTGTATGTTTAAGGGGAAGGCCCTTTACAAACAGAGCCATCTCCCCAGCACAGTAGTATCACCTTGACGACAACGCTTTTAATAAGGCTTGCTTGCTCGCTTGCTCGCTAACCATGCTCGCCTTAGAATCTGCTAATAGCCTCTTGATTGGTCTCTCATTTTCAGTAATTCCCTTGGTTACCAATTGCTCTGAAAACTAGTAAAATGTGGCCTTTCAGAAAAGACTGGTTGTCATGGTTGGAGGTTTTTGTTTGTTTTCTTTTAAGTCAGAGACTTCATTTGTAGCCCAGGCTTTCGAGAAAATACTATTATGTTCTGCTCCAGCATTCGGAGTGCTGGGACTACACACCATGTCTGAGTCAAGGTCAGTATTGATATTTATTTTGAGCATAGGAAGCCTCTTCTCTTTTGGTTTTCCTCAACAGTCTAGCCAGACAGCAGTAAACTACCTTTACCAAATCCATTAAATTACGTCTCAGTTGTTCCCATCATGACTCTGGAGCAATCTTGGCCTGAATTTCTCCAGTTGAAAATGAACTAGGTTCACCTCAGAGAACAGTAGAAGATATATTCTTTACGGTTTCCATCTTTCTAAGGGTGAAATATCTGATCAAGGGCTGTGGGTCTGGAGACCAGAAGCTTAGCAGTCTTGTCTCTAAGCGACCTTCCTACTGTTTGGCCTCTTCATGGTGAGACGTATAGCTGTCTAAAGTCCTCTTGCCTTTACCTCTGTCAAAGTAAAATAGCAGCTTCCCACTGCTAGCATTCCCAGGTGTCTTACCTTTAAGGTTTTGTGGAGACTAGATGTCTACTCGGCTTACTGACAACATTCCAGGAGTTTTACCTAATGGCCAGGAGGATGTTAAGACAGACGTGCAAGCTGAAAATATATGGCCATTTAAGGGACAAAGACAACCAAGATAATATTGTCCCTTTGACCTACAGCATTCCAGCCCTTCACAATGAGGCCATTCCTGCATTCCAGTCCTTTGACAAAAACCAGTCAGCAGGATTGTTCTAGACGCAGCACTGTTGGATCCTAGGGATCCATATCTTCGATAAAATGAAATAAAATAAAATAAAAAGAATAAGCAGGGAACCAGTGTTCTCTGTGCGGAAGTTGGATGCACAAAGGTTGGTTGCACTCGCTCAGCATTCAACTTCAGTCAAGGGTCAGCAGTACCAGGCTGAGCAAGGCTGATATCTTTCCCTTCCCAAGCAGAAAGGTTCCAGACTTGAGGTTACACTGTGCTTGTTCTCAACTACTTGGCAGAATGCAGTTTTTGACCCCCAAACTCAGCTAGGAATTTTGGTGGCTTAGATCAAATGCCACATATTTCTCCCCATTTTCTACTTTTTAAAAAAAGATTTATTTATTTGTTATTTGTAAGTACACTGTAGCTGTCTTCAGACACCCCAGAAGAGAGCATCGGATCTCAAAACATGTGGTTGCTGGGATTTGAACTCGGGACCCTCGGAAGAGCAGTCAGTACTCTGAACTGCTGAGCCATCTCTCCAGCCCCCTCTCCCCATTTTTCTATAAATTGTGTTGAATACAAGATTTTGCCGTTGTTGTTGTGTTTTTTGTTTTTATTTTTGTTTTTTTTCCACAACAGGGTTTCTCTGTGTAGCCCTGGCTGTCCTGAACTCACTCTGTAGACCAAGCTGGCCTCAAAGTCGCAGAGGTGCACTTGTTTCTGCCTCTCCAGTGCTGGCAATAGAGACATTCACCACCATGCTGGGCAATTATTTATGATATACATCTTTAATACTGTTTAAATAGGTTTGAAGTGGTTATTCGGTTTGTTCAATTGTGGAACTTTACTAGTTTTACTGCAAAGCTCATGTTGTCATGCTAAAAATCAACCTCCTCGTTATTTCCTATTTTTATAAGACTTCATTAGCATGTAGGTTAGGAGCTCTTGTTCTGTGACCCAGGACATACCCTAAGTGGTATCTAGTGTCTCGCATTAGTTAGTGATTTCCACGAACATATAAATGCCATAGTTGCTGCATCCTTTTCAAATTTCCTCTGTCTTACCAGAAACATAGTATAAAAATATACAGAGTAATTGAACTGTGTGTATGATTACAGAAAAGAGCTGTATGTAGGCTATCAAAACTCTAAAATGGGATCTGGAGAGATGGCTCAGCAGTTAAGCGTTCTGGGATGTAAATCAGAGTGTGCAGTGTTCTTTTAGAGAACCAGTCAAGTTTCCAGCCCCTGCATCAAGCAGCTCACAAATGCCTGTAAGCACCAGCTTTAGAGAACCCAAAGTCCTTTTCTGACCCCATGGATACTTGCATGCATGGCACGTGCATGTGCACACACACTAAATTAGGTGTTGAAAATGAATGGTATATGTGGGCATGTGGTACTAGCACAAAAAAAGGCTCAAATATTGTCAAACAATAAATGGTTAATAATACAGGAATGAATAAGGCATGTAGCTTGAATGAAAACTGAGTGGTAGATTAGAAACTAGACTACAGGGATTTGAATGCCTATTGTGCTACTTCTTATCTCGTCTGTAGCTTCACCATTATGCAATTCTCATCTGTAAAATGGAGGGTACCATTAGCACCTACTTCCTAGGATTATTGTGAGGATAAAATGTAATTATCAACGTACTGACAATAATGCTTCACATATAGCAACATTTTCTTAGCTGGCTTACTTTTCATTACTATTTATGTGTAAGAAAAATAGATTAGGTTGTCTATGCTAGTTTATAAGACCATTTAGAGTTAATTTATGTGATTCTCGAGATTGAACCCAGAGGCAGGGTCTCCATTGCTTCTGCTCCTTTGTTATGTGTTCTTATGTGCTCCTCCTATTTTGCATAGGGGTGCTAGGATTACAAATGCTCTTTATGTAGGTTCTGCTGGTTCCAGGGATCAAATTCGGATGGTCAAGCTCGCACAACAAGCGCTCTTACCTGCTGATCCATCTCCTTGGCCCTGCCATTAGTGACTTTGACAACCTGAGAAAACATTCAAATTTGTCTGGGTTTCTATTTCTCAGTTGGTAAAATGAAGTTTTGCATTAGATTATGTCTTCTGTTGTCCTGGTTTTCTCAATACATGATCTATGAAAGCGTGAGACTTTAGGCCATAATTTCCTCCTTGACAAATCTCAAACTAGGTGAACACCCAGGAAGCAGAGCTGGAACCCAGTGCTCATTTAAAGAAAAAAAAATCACAAACCCACTAATTGATTTTTTTTTTTGACTCGTGGTTTATTTTACTCTTTTTTTTTTCCAGCCCACTGTATTGACTACATACATTAGTTCCCATTCAGTATTTGTGACTATACGAATCATTTTTTAATGCCTTAGAAATCCCTCAGGTAGCAATATCATGAATGGAACAAGGTCGTGGTGATTTTATTCTAGGTCATAGTCAATATTACTTGCACCTAAGCATTACACTCAAGCAGGTGTTACTAACATATTGACTTGCCAGCAGGAGATCAAGAAATGGATGGTGAGGATTTTTTTAAAACAGTAAGTGGTATGATAGCTTTTAAACATGGCTAGAATTATTGAGCACTTCTCCTGAATGAGGTGACATTTACATTCTATCTACTCGAATCTTAAAAGAAGTCTTTTGACTGCTTGTATTGATTGAGCACAGTGGGACTTCTAACGCTGGATCATAAAAGGCCATATAGCTTCCAGTTTACACACAGGAAACTGTTGCTACTGAAGCCCTGAAATAACTACATTGATATGCCACATGTGGATTCTCTGTCTCTTGGCCATCTTAGTTCCAGCATCGGGCTCTTTGCGTCATCTATGGGTTTTCAAGTTACTCTAAATTGAACTATCCCCTCAATGGTCACAGACACCGCAGAAAAGAATAGTCCTTACTGTATCATTTCTGATTACATTGGCCACAGAATCTCTGAGCATACTTTATAGTTCACATCAATATATAGTTTATAGAATTCTGAGCTGGTTTGTTACAATTACTAGATCACTGGCAGTATCACCTGTCATTCTTCAAGCAATAGCACTGCATTAGTTATTTTTTATTGCTGCAATAAAAGATATTACCAAAGCAACTTATAGAAGGAAAGGTTTATTGGGGATTTATAAGAGGGATAATAATGCATGACCATCATGTGTAAGAGCATGGCAGGGCAGCAGACAGGCAGTCAGGCATGGAACTAGAGCAGCAGCTGAAAGCTCACATCTCAATCCACAAACAGGAAGTAGAGAGAGCTAACCTGAAATTGTCTAAGTCTTTTAAAACCTAAAATCCCATGCTAAGTAACACACTTTCTCCAGCAAGGCTACAACTTCTAATCCTTCCCCCAATAGGAATCAAGTGTTCCAGTGCCTTAGACCTTATGTGCGATATCTCATTCAAATTTACACACACACACACACACACACACACACACACACACACACACCCCAATGGTGAAGCCAATTTATAACCAATTTATAATCAAACCAATCAAAAAGAGTTTTGGGCAGCCAGACATGGTAGTGCACATCCTTATTTTCAGCACTTGGCAGACTGAGACAGGAGGATCATAAGTAGGAGGCCAGCCTTCTCTATACAGCAAGACTGTCTCAAACAAACAAACAACACAGAGTAGGAGAAGTATAAGAAAGGTAAGAAAATCATTGCATAGCTATAAATCAGCTGTTTGGCTGTTTGTTTTTGGATTTTCAAGACTAGGTTTCTTGGTGTAGCCTTGTCTGTCTTAGAAATCATTTTGAAGAGTAGGTGGGCCTCCAACTCAGAGACATCTACCTGCCTCTGCCTCTCAAATGATGAAATAAAAGACATTCACCAACAGCGCCCAGCAGCCACTTATTTTTAAAGAACGAATTTCACATAAACCTTTTATATTTCTGATATCTCCAGATGGATGCTTGGTAATCATGGACCTGAATGTCCTCAAGAAAAGGGAGAAAAGCTCCTTATCCAGTTGAAGTGTTTTGCTAGCAGCTAAGCAAGAATTTTAGCACAATTAGCAATGATTTAAGGCCTCCCTCTGTCTCCAGCTACCCAAGCTGTAAGTTTTTAGGATTTTCACCAGAAATTGCATGTGAAACCTTAATTGGTCGTGATTTTTTTGTGTGTTTAAAATTGTTAAGATTATACTTTAAATTATGTATATAGGGGTGGTATGCGCATTAGTCAGTGCCTTTGGAGGGTTCCAGATTCCCCAGGAGCAGGCCAGACATGGGTGTTCACAACCCAACTTCTACCCTCTGCAAGAGTGGTACAAGCTCTGAGTACCTGAGCCATCTTTCTAGCCTGCTTGTAGTTTAATTAATTAATCAATTATTTTATATTAATTATTTTTATGTGCATGCATATGCACAGGCCATGGAGCACATGTGGAAGTCAGAGGACAATGCAGAGCAGTTTGTCTCCCCTGACTACCATGTAGGCTCCAAGGTTCCAACTCTGGTCATCAGGCTTGTAAACAAGTGCCTTTACCCATCTCTTTGGCCCACTCCTGGTTTTATTTTATCAATTATAATTCCATCTGCATGGATGACTTTATAATCTCACTTATCAAAAAGAGAGAAAAAGGGAAAACATTTTTAATTAACCTTTTGAAATGTAACTCGAGAGCCACCAAAAATGGTATATATGACCACTGTTAACACACTCATGATTCTCCTTGAGGAGCCAATAGGTACACATGGGTACCTCTCACTTAAAAAAAAATCTTCTTAGACTTATGAGGGCGGCACTGTGGACTTGTGCCTCTTTCCATTCACTGCTGATGTCTTGGGTCCTGAATCCATGATCCATCAGATTATTCATGAATGTCCCTGACTGTCACTTGGATGATCTGCCCACTTTGCTTTTGATTTTTTGGCCAGAAATCCATAAAGTGTTTGCAAAGTTCTACTGGTTCCAAATTTAGAAATCCCTTAGACACATCCATACCCATTCCTAGGTTAAAAGAACTTTATTGGTTTAGTCCAGAAGGCAGTCATGAGAGTAGATCACCTAGAGTCTTGAACCTCCTCAAATTCCCATAAATACTCAAGACAAGCCTGAATAAAACACATGGAGAAAAGCTACTCCTCAAAGTTGCATATGCCAGATGCAAAACCTACTAGACATGGCCACTTCTATACTCTGCTGACTTCTAAATTCTAAAGGCATTCTTTTCTTCTCCTCCTCCTCCTCCTTTTCCTCCTCCTCCTCTTTCTTCTTCTCCTCTTTCTCCTCTTTCTCCTCCTCTTTCTCCTCCTCTTTCTCCTCCTCTTTCTCCTCCTCCT
>NC_034613.1:115252743-115257177 GCF_900095145.1 Mus pahari
TCCTCCTTCTTCTCCTCCTTCTCCTTCTTCTTCTCCCCCTCCTCCTCCTCCTCCTCCTCCTCCTGTTCCTCCTCCTGCTCCTCCTCTTCTTCAGCTATCTCTTAAAGGTGCTTGCTGTTTTTCCCATATTAGGTACTCCCTGTGAAGCAGACTGCCTTAGGCAAAGGGAACTCTGCCCCTGATTGCAGTTTTACCAGTCCTCAGCTTCAGTCAGGAAGGAGTCTAACAACTTTTCCCTCAGTGCTATTCAAACAGTGAAAGGCCAAAGTAGGTGAATTTAGGCTCCATATATTTTTATTTTATGAGAGGTTGAAATCCCAGCAGCTATGCATATCTGTTTCTTTAAACTTTGCAATGGATGAGACAGTACTTTCTAAGACATGTAAGGAGAACCAGAGGGAAAAATAGCCACTAAAGTACAAGTAAGGATAAAATTTTGAGACAATGTCTGTCACTGAATGAGCTGGCATTGAGTGATCCAGGCGGGGATAAAGTCCAGATTTTTACTGGATGACTGGATTATTTCTCATCCAGAAGTCTATACATCTTCTAGCTCTTTCTTCTAGATACACAGAAAGCACCAAAAATATAGTTTGTCTTCACCATAAATTAGAAAGTAAAAAGTTTTGGCCTCAAATGATACCAAGAAAGGCATTTTTGTCTGTAAAGTCACTTCCCTTCTGCTATTTAGTTCTTAAAATAGAAAAGATATTGCTTTGAATCTGAATGACTAGGTTTATATTTTTTGTTTGTTTGTTCTTCGAGACAGGGTTTCTCTGTGTAGCCCTGGCTGTCCTGGAACTCACTCTGTAGAACAGGCTGGCCTCAAACTCAGAAATATGCCTGCCTCTGCCTCCCGAGTGCTGGGATTAAAGGCATGCGCCACCACGCCTGGCTAAGTTCATATTTTGACTTTTATGATTTCATTGTGTACCTACTGATAATGTTAAAATCTGTCTTTAAGATATAAGTTCTCTATCTTTTTTTAAAAAAGAAAAATGATACCATAGTTTGTAATTAAGAATTGCTTAGCCCCATAAAATAAACAATTTAGATCAATGATTTGGGTTAAAACTAATGATAACTCTAAATGAAGGCTACAAAATTTTTAGTTTTCAAAAAATGTTTTTATGTGTGACTATGTATGCATTGTTCATATGCACTTATGTTTTTACATTATTTATTTGGTGTTAAATGAGTGCTCATGTAAGTTGAAATTGTTAAGTTAGCCCAAATCCACTTCAGTTCATAATGTAACAGGAGTTTAAAGGTTAAAAAAGGTCTTTACTAGGTACACTTGACCACCTGTCCTAATATAGCAGTTAAAGAGAATAGTAATTGCCAGGTCATTGTTGGTGTATTAACATGAACCTCAAATTAAAATTTTAAAACAAAGGGAAGTGGTATACATAATTATACAGTTCTAGTTCAGATGTTATCTGGATGATAACTGTCTTGATTCTGGTTCTGTGAGATGCTTCAATCAGTCCCTGTTGCTTAGGGGGATGGATTGGTTTTCAAGAGATGAATATTCCTACTTCCCAGTGCAACCCTGTCCTATTCCAGGGTGCTGTTCCAAGGACTAGGGGATACAACTTTTCTCCGTGCATTCAGCTCTTCTTTTGTAATTAATATGCTTGCTTCCAAAAGTAAGGAAGCAACTCAAAGAAAAATAGATATAAAACGAAGCCAGGAATACCAGAACTTTGTCCAGCTTTGGTTTTTGGTTGCCTTGTAAGCCCAAATGAGATATGAATGCTTAAAAAAAAAATCCAGTGGCTGGAGTGATAGCTCATCATTTAAGAGCATCAGTGTGCTTCCAGAGGTCTAAGGTTTGATTCTCAACACCCACATGCTGGCTTGCAACCATCTGTAATTCCAGTTCTAGGGAATGCCGCAGGATTTTCACTGTATGATTAATTTAAATATTAGTGAGGCAGGAGGCCTATGATTAGACAGGGAAAGGGGAGGCAGAGCTAAGAGTTGTAGAGACAGGGAGTGACAAAGGAGAAAGAGGAAGGAAGTTAGATGGAGGATGAACAGGATGATTTAGATTCCGGGTAGTTTTAAATAGCCACAAGTAGATATGTTATCATATAGGGATAGAATAATTGGGGTAACGTCTACTCTAGGTGGGCAGCTTGTATCTTTATCAATTGACCCTGAGAATTGTATTGAGAATTTATTGATATATAAATCTGACTGATAAGCTTCTAGAGTTTTGATTTGCTGGGTTAAGGAAATTTGTGACAACTAGCCACTGGAGGTAAATGGCTGAGAAGGTACAGGCAGCACTGAGACAAGGAATCCAAGCTGGGAGGACCACATTTGGGAGGACTGGATCTGCTGGAGCTAAATAGAGACAAAGGCAGTGAGACCCCTGCAAGGGGAGAGAGTAGATGGGTGTAGTCTGGGAACTTGCCATTCTTTGTAATGTTTCCTGCAACAGTGGAATCCAATGCCCTCCTTGCCTCCTCTGTAACCAGACATGCATGCGGTACATAGTCATATATGTAGGGGGAAAAGGCCTATATTCATAAAAATAATAATAACAAAATATTTTAAAAGAATCACTTTCTAGGTGTCTATTAGAATAGGGCTTAATTTTTTTCTGGTTATTTAAATTTGTTGTTCAAAATGTTTCCATGACTGTTAATATGCTTTTGCTGCAGTTCATATACAGCTTCCTAAGATTCACTAGAGTATAAATTTGTTTTATCAAGAAAAACGTTTTCTGCCGGGCAGTGGTGGTGCATGGCTTTAATCCCAGCACTTGGGAGGCAGAGGCAGGCAGATTTCTGAGTTTGAGGCCAGCCTGGTCTACAGAGTGAATTCCAGGACAGCCAGGGCTATGCAGAGAAACCTTGTCTCAAAAAAAAAAAAAAAAAGGAAGGAAGGAAGGAAGGAAGGAAGGAAGGAAGAAAGAAAGAAAGAAAGAAAGAAAGAAAGAAAGAAAGAAAACGGTTTTCTAAACTTTATAAAGAAAACAAAACTGAAAAGAATCATTACATAAAAGAAGATATAGAAAGTTTTAGGTATAAGGTATTTTGGGCAAAAGGAGTTTAAAGAGTAAAAAATGCAAATGCTTCTGGGCAAGACTGGGTTTTAGGTAGTTTTGTCATAAAATAAAGTATTGTTTTTTTAAAATTGAGAATAAAGACTGGGAAGATGACTCATCTGATAAATGTGCTCATGACCATGCTGGAAGACCTGAGTTGAATCTCTGGACCTTTACTTCGGAGGGAGCACACTGACTGATGCAAGTTGTCCTCTGACCTTTACATTCTTTTAAAGTTTAAACTAAAAGGCTTAAACATGTTGTAGGTGCTCTGATTAAATTATAAGAAGTTTACAATATGGGAAACTTTAAAAACTAGAAGATGGTATGCATATGATCAAGTTTAGTGTAAGGACAGAATCCCAGGATAAAATATTGCTAATGTTGATTTTATCTGTCCATCTGTTCCAGAAACTAGGAAGAAACTCCAGCAGCAGGCAAATTCTCCTGGCTACCTTTCACGTTTGACTTTTGCTCTTCTTAACAACACAGGCAAAATGGAGACAACCAAAAGGCCCAAGGGAAAAGATACAAGTAAGGGAAGAAACCCAGTTAATATAATAGCTTTGGTCCTGAGGAATTATACATTTCCTCAAGCAAATTCTAACTGATTGCCTCAGAGAGAGCCTAGACTGGAAAGAGGAGCTTAAAGGGGGCAGGGTTCTTGCATAGCACAGGTAAATGAGGCACTGGGAAAGAACATCCCTTGATGGAGTTCTAAAGTAACAGGGTTCCACTCCTCTACAAAGAGGAAAGCCACTGTAAGAGACATGTCCTATGCTATGTTTGGAGAATGCGCCTTCAACTCCAGTTATGGGCATTCTTAAAGATGCTGCCCATGGTAAGGGCCCTACTGATATGACTTAAGATCTCTATTATATACCTTGCATAATTTCAAACTCTGACAGGCAAAAATGCTAACATTTGGTGGCTTTGTTCTCTAGGTTAGTCAGTACTTCAGGATTCATTTGTAAGAATGTTTGTGCAGTAACCAATACTTTTTAGAATGTCCGAAAATCCAAAGAGGTTACTTTTGTTTGCCTTATGGAAACTCTTGATTTAAAAAAGGAGAAGAATGTAGCTAAGATGGCCATGGTGCTTACAGGCTGAAAGAGCTTACGATTATGTTTTGAGGCTATAGACACATTTTTAAAACCTCTTTCTAAAAATTAAGCAAGTTTGTCTTAGTCAGGGTTTCTATTCCTGCACAAACATCATGACCAAGAAACAAGTTGGGGAGGAAAGGGTTTATTCAGCTTACATTTCCACATTGCTGTTCATCACCAAAGGAAGTCAGGACTGAAATTCAAGCAGGTCAGGAAGCAGGAGCTGATGCAGAGGCCATGGAGGGATGTTCTTTACTGGCTTGCTTCCTC
>NC_034613.1:115257182-115278874 GCF_900095145.1 Mus pahari
TCTCTTATAGAACCCAAGACTGCCAGCCCAGGGATGGCACCACCCACAAGGGGCCCTCCCTGCTTGATCACTAATTGAGAAAATGCTTTCCAGCTGGATCTTATGGGGGCACTTCCCCAACTGAAGCTCCTTTCTCTGTGATAATTCCAGCCTGGGTCAAGTTGACACACAAACCCAGCCATTTTAGACAGAAACAGAATAAAAGGTTCACTCACCAAGGATGTAGAATTCTGTTGTCTTAACAGATATGACATGGCTTGGGGTTCCCTGAGAAGATATATATTGACTACTCTAGCACAAAAGATAGTCACGGTTCAAGGGGAGAAAATGTTATAATTAGATTTTACTCAAATGCTGTCAATGACCTCCTCAAGATGGATGAAGCCCTTTCCCACCCGGGCTAAAAGAACTTTCCCCTAGTTACCCTTTATTTCACGTCTCTGTTCTCTCTCCTTAGGCCTTATAACTATCTAAAATGATCTCATCCATCTGCTTACTTGTTTGCTTTCTGTTTGTACCCATCATAAGGAAAGTCCTTTGTGTATGCAGGCTTATGTATGATTTCTGTTCTCTTGCTTTAAAAGCATGACTGGCTTATGAAGGATCCTCACTCTTGTTTAAGATAATAAAGAGATTATTATGTAGTTATATTTCTTTTAAAACTACATATTATCTTTAAAAAGATCGTCCCTCAGCATCTATTTATTTTCTTTTGAGATGAGATATGATTTTGTTGTGACAACCTGGGTGACCCACAACTTCATATAGACCAGGCTGATCTCAAACTTGCAGAAATTCTCCTGCCTCTGCCTTCCAAGTACATTATAGGCATTTCACCCCTTTCCCCATTTTTCATTTTTTCATCTGGTATACATAATTGATGGTATCCTTCATTTGCATTCATATATTATTATATTAGTTTCACAGAGCTTCTATAGCAAAGCACCACAAGGTAGCTTAAAACAGTAGAAATATGTTTGCTCTCAGAGTTCTGGATAGTTGAAGTCCAAACATTACTGTATTATAACTTATAACTAATCTCCTATATGAAATTTGAGTTGAAAGGATATATTTGTTTTCAGGAAAGTTTGGTGGGTACAAACAAACAAAAGATTTATCCAACATGGATCAAAAGGGTAATGTTCAACCATGTACCCACTGAAAGAAATAAATATCCACTCAATAACCTTCATATTCAATAGTTATGCCACAATGCTTTCTCTACTTTTAGGAGATTCTTTAAGTGTTCTCCATTAAATATTTTCTACTTTGCAGTATAGCTTCCAGAACACCACCATTCAAAAATAAACAATTGTCTTAAGTATGGATGCATTCACTCAACAAATATTCACCTACTTTGTCCAAAAAGTACTGTAAACCACTAAGTATATAAAGTAGACATGTGGATATCACAGTATAATATAGCAAAGAAAATCATCAGACACTGATACTCTTAAAAATATTCTTAGAAACAACTTAACAATAGTAAAAATAACAAGTCAATTTTCATTGGCAATTTGCTAGGCTCTGTAGTGAATACTTATTATGTATAACCATATTCCTCTAGAAAATCCCTGGTTCACTATAGAAACACAAAAACATGATAAAGTAATTGATTCGTAGTTACACACCATTCCTTTAGCAGACTGAATCTGAACCCCGAATTCTCTGATAGGCCAGTTTATGTTTCTATTTGGCATCCTTCCAGACAATATCCTTAACACAGCAGCCTGTATGATGTTAAATTAAAGAAAATTTTCTCTAGAGATGACTCTATACTTGAACGATGACACAAGAAACTGCAGAGCAACTTAAGAAAAAGGTTAAAGGAAGATCTAACTTTGGAGTAGACTTTTCTAAGAGAAAGCTCGGTTTTAACAATACACAGATTGCACTTCGGTGAGTAATTGGGAAGGAACTGTTCTAACCCAGTGTTCTCCTTGGGGCTTTGTTGCTGGGATAAAGAACCATGACTCAAAGCAACTTGGAGGAAGAGCGGTTTATTTGGCTCACAGGTTATAACCTCTCACTGTGCTAAGCCAAGGCAGGAACAGAAGGTGAGACATTGGAGGAATGCTGCTTTTCTGCCTTCCTTTCCATGGTTTTCTCACTTGCTTTCTTATATGACCCAGCACCACCAGCCCAAGGGCAGCATTGTCCCCAGTTGATTGGGTTGGTCCTTGCACACCAATCATTAAATAAGAAAATACCCCCAGGCTTGACTACAGTCCAAGTTAATGGAGGCAATTCCTAAACTGAGGGCCCCTCTTCTCAGGTGACTCTGGTTTTTATCAAGTTGACAAAGAACTCACCAATGTTCTATGTTTTTTTAAAGGCAAGCAGTAAGCTGTAATTAATCAACCTGTCACCCAACTTCAGTTCTGTTTTCTGTACATTTCTATTTTCTGCCCAAAACATGTGGCTTGGCCATGATGAAGAGCAGTGTCTTTGAATCTGTTCTGGCTTTATGGGCTTCCTGGTCTCTGAATCATTCTTAGTTCAAGTTGATCAATTTGTCTATACTTTTTATTTTTAACCAGGAAGAGTTGTGAACTGTGAGACAGAATCCCCAAATCACCAGTCTTACCTTAAAAGGCAATGACTGGCCATAGTTTTGCAGTTTGAGATTTTGGAGCTATATGTTATATCTCCAAACTCATAATTTTATATGTGATAGATAGCTCTGAAACCATAACACACCAAGCATTGTGCTTTATCCCCAGTAACCTGCCTCATTTATCAGGACACAATACAGAAATTTGAGGCCCAAACTAGAAACAACTTTGTTCCCATAATGGAGTTATTAAGTTGTACATATTGGCAACGATGTTTCTAAAAATCTATCTTCTACCTGTGACCTTTGTTTGTTTTGTTTTTATTATTATTATTATTATTATTGTTGTTGTTGTTGTGTTTTTTGGTTTTTCGAGACAGGGTTTCTCTGTATAGTCCTAGCTGTCCTGGAACTCACTCTGTAGACCAGGCTGGCCTCAAACTCCGAAATCCGCCTGCCTTTACCTCCTGAGAGTGCTGGGATTAAAGGCGTGCACCACCACACCAGGCTGGTTTTGTTTATTTTAAAAGAAGCTGATTTCAACTCCAGGCTTGTCTGGGCCACAGAATGACACTTTGTACAGTGATTTCAGATTGGAAGAAACAGTTGCCTTCAGAATGAGTTTTCACACCACGTTTAATTGCTTCATCCATCTTTGGCTTAGTTCTAACATTTCCTGAGGCATTTATACCGGAAGAAGGTTTGGGGATAACTTCTAGATGTTTTATATTTCTCCGTTTATTAATTATAGGGTGGGTTGAAAAGCTCGGAGAGGAAAGCCAAGAATTCAAATGGCTCTTCTTCCTGAGGGCTATGGAATCAGAGACATCTCAGATAACACCAGGCCTTGGGAGGCAGAGGGAGGAGGCAGAGTCGGGAGGATCACCCCTAATTTGAGGCCATCCTGTTAAATAGAGTGAGCTCTAGATAGTCAGGGATTACATACTGAAAACCTGTCACACACCCCCAAAATCATATAAAATTATGATTTCTTTCTTTAGGAACGATTCCAGATTTGTTTTAAAGCATTAGTTGTATTCAGCAAGAGTCCTTTCTTTTTAAAGAAAAAAAATCGTAACAGACGAATACAGTGTATTTCAAAACTGGCATCGAAAACCTGGAGAAGGTACTTTCTGTGTGCTACCATAAATAGCACTTTTTGTTTTCTTTTCATTTTGCAGAATGAAGCTTTTTTTTTTCAAAACTGAAAACTCACCAGCCTTGCTAGTGCAAGCCTTTAACCTTAGCTACAAGGGAGGCTGATGTAGGAGGACTGAAATTCAATGGCAGCCACTGTACTCATTTTTTTTTTAAGTTTAAAATGTGTGTGTGTTGGAGGGAAGGGGCTGGAGCGGTCTGTAAATACACCTTAGTAGAACACAGCTTGTCCAGCAATTATTAAGCTAGAGGATCAATCCCCAGCGTTCCAAAAAAGGAGTGGCCCTTATAATTTTGAATTTTCTAAAGCACGTTGATCGTGTGTGAGTGTGTGTACCTGCACGCTTGTGTGTGATTGTGTATGTGTGTGTGTGTACCTGTGTGTGTATGTTTTAAGAAAATAAAGAGAAATATGTACAGTCTACCCCATTCTCTATCTCTTGGTGTCTTATGGGGAAAAGTCCTGGAGAAAACATTTGGATAAGGTGGACAGGAATCTCAAAGAAGGCCAAAGCCAAGACCTGGCTACAGTGGGAGGGAGACAAGGAAGATGGTGCAGACTCTCCCTGGTAACAGGGAAGGGAGCCGTCCAACCTCCTGACGGTGATGCCACTTGTGGTTCCTCAGATTGGTGAGGATCCGGATGAGTGACGGGTGGGGCCCGAGGTGAGCGCTGGCGNCGGGGAGGTGGGGGCGGGGCCTCCCGAGCAGGGGGAGCGGGCTTGGCAGTGACGCGGGGCCCTCACGTGANCCGGGGCTGCAGAGCGACGCAGCCTTGGGTGCAGTCGTCACAAGCGTCTGGCCGGCAGCAGCTCGGAGCTCCTGTGCGCGCGGCGGGCTGGCAGCGGGCCCAAGGCGAGCGGGGCAGGTAAGGGGCCTGCACGCCGCGGCCCTGAGGGCGACAGCCTCGCGACGGGCGGACTGGCGGGCGGCGGGCGGGCGGGCGCGCACCGCGGCTCCGCGGCTCCGTGCACCGCGCAGGGAACCCCGGCTGCGCCTGGGAAGGGGCGCCCCGGCTCAGGGGCGGGGACGGCGCGGGGCTCCCGGGAGAGGGGCGGCTGGGCGGGCCCGCAGCGGAGAGCGCTAGAGCGAGCCCGGGAGAGCGGGGACGGGGACGGGGACGGGGACAGGAATGGGGACGGGGCTGCTGGAGATCGCAGGCGGCCGTGGAGGGGTTTGGGCGGTGGGTCCGGGGAAGGCGGGTGCGGTGCTGAGCTCGGAGCCCAGTCCTTCCCATCCCGCCCTGTCTGCAGGTCTACTGCGAGCCGAGAGTCCAGGCGGCAGCGGGAATTGAGAGGAGAACTGTGCCGCAAGGGATAGGCCCAGGTCGGTTCAGTGGCGGTGGCGGTGGGGGTGGGTGGCTGGGGGAGGGTGGGGAAAGCCCCGTCTAGGACCCCAGGGAGAGCCCCCAGCCCACACTACTCTTCTCCTCAGTCCTCCATTTTGGTGGCTGAAAGCTCAGGGAAAGGATCCTGGGAAATAAAAAATGGTGGGCTTTGGGGGAGGGAGGGGAAAGAGAGCTGGGGGGGGAGGGGCTCGAAATGGAGGCTCCCTAGAGGTTTCCTGGAGACTCTTAATGTGGGAAAAAATAATAATGAAAACCCTTGTTGTTAGTCTCTGACTTTTGCTGGTCACTGCGTCAAGCATTCAGTTTTTTTTTTTTTTTTTTTCCCTTGCCCTGTCTTACTTGTGTTCAAAGAATAACAACCAGGAAACAAAATCTCATCATGGCCAATGTTCACCAGGAAAACGAAGAGATGGAGCAGCCCCTGCAGAATGGACAAGAAGACCGCCCTGTGGGAGGAGGTGAGGGCCACCAGCTTGCTGCAAACAACAACCACCAAAACCACAACCACAACCACAACCACCACCACCACCACCACCGAAGAGGCCAGGCTCGCCGACTAGCCCCTAACTTCCGATGGGCCATTCCCAATAGGCAGATTAATGACGGCTTGGGTGGAGATGGAGATGATATGGAAATGTTTATGGAGGAGATGAGAGAGATCCGGAGGAAGCTTAGGGAGCTGCAGCTGAGAAATTGTCTGCGCATTCTGATGGGGGAGCTGTCTAACCACCACGATCACCATGATGAATTCTGCCTTATGCCTTGACTTCGGTCATTCCCCACCCCCCTTGAGATCCATACTGTGATTCCCGCTGTAACCCTTTTCCTTGCATTTTCCTGACATGCCTTTAATGACCCGTTTGTGGTGAGCCTTGTGTTATTTCCATGTGCCAGGTGGGGCTTGTGTTGCCAGCTTCTAATTGGAGATTGCCTTCCCACTCAGTGTGAGTTTCTGTCAACAGTACAGTGTTGCCCATTTGCATGGAAAAATGTAAAGTCAATAAAGCAACTGAAAAGCAACCTGGATAATCATTATTGTGTCCTTAAAGCATAAATAAACACTTAAGAGTAAAAAAAAAAATGAGCCACAAAAACTCTGAAATTCCACGGTATTGGGGGTGGGGAGCGGACACATGTATAATTTTCCTTTTATTTGGAGCTTCATAAACTTTTTGATAAGTTTATGAATTTAGTGCAGGTGTATATAATTATTTGCTCAACAGACTTAAAGAGTAAATAAATCCTCTTGGTGAAGTTAGAATTTCTTAAAATTGTTCATATTGTCCTTATCATGTGCGGGACTGAGTTGGTTTAGCTTTTTAAGCCTCTAGCCATCCCTAAGTAGTTGGGGTGAACTGAGGAGGTGACTCAGACCTTGTCCATTCTCCCAGTTCCATTCAGGAAAAGGAGGTGGGTTCCTCCATGGCATTGGTATGCTTCAATTCCCTTTTGTGGTTACAGGTATGTGATTTGGGTATACATTCACTTCTAATATTATACCTATAGACCTTAGCACAGCTCAATTGGTTTTTCTGAGGTCTGTAGTGAGAGGTATAGGGTGGAAAATGTCTTTATAGCTTGATAGCCAGTTAAGTATAATCCCCATGGTTCTTGGCTCTTAAGAAAATAGCCCTTTCTGGTGATATTTTTGTGTTCCCATTCACTCAGGCCGGGGTACACTGGGCCTCAGCACAATAGATAACAGACGTCTTACAGGGTTATGTGAAGACCTGGGCCACTGCCCCTCTGGAACACAAATAGGTTAACAGCTGCATTGTGTTTCCAGCCTTGCTGCATTTCCCGAAAGTAGCCTTTCAGAAGGCCTGCCCCCCTCCCCCCACTTCATAGATTTCCTAGCAATATCAATTTCACTGGAGGAACAGGCATTGTTTGGCTGCATCTAGTTCATCCCGTCCGCACTTAAAACATAAACCCCATTGTGAACTCTTAAAACCTTAAATACTTTGCAGTTTGATTTTTATGTATCGTGTATCCTCTAGACAGTAATACTGTCTTAATTTTACTGTTGGTCAGGGCCTGATGTAGTGGATAAATAGGAAATTGTTGATTAATAGGCTAAGTACTGTCGAGTTAGAAACCCTATTTGACACTGTTCCTGACTATACAGCTGAAGGCTAGCAAACACTGATCTGAAAATTTTAAAGAAAGGCCCCAAATAAAGTTTTTAATCCCATATGCAATAAATTATAGACCTTATAATATGTTTATAATATGTTTAGGGGAACACAAGCCATCTACCTGTACGCATAAGGGAAATGTTAAAACTTAATTATTAACACTTGGGTACCTATCTCAGCCTGCTGTCCACTGTTAGCAACCTATAAATCAGAAATTACTGTTTTTAATAATTTCCCAGTTGATTTTTCATATGTCTGAGTTTTCACAACATAGCCACAAAGAAACTGACAGAAATCTCACCATTTTGCAAACATGATCTGAATTACTTTGTTACAATGACTATACAGTTCTAAAATTATTAAGTTGGAATATATTAAATATTCAGTGTATGACTATGAATAAGCTAGCACTGTCTTTAATTTTTAGAATTGTTCTGTTAAGTTACTAAATTACTAATGAACAAATTTATGATATTGAAAATATACATTTTAATTATACATATATAATTTCTGCATAGGTTCATGCTCTGTTCATGTATTACAATAATTTTGTTTTTGTTATCCTGAAGCTCAGTGTTTGGCACAGTGCCTAATACAGCATGTATTCACTAATAAGAGAAAGGTGCATTTATTAGGTGATTAATTTTGCAGTTATTAATCTAAAGTTACACATAACAATCCATAGTTTTGATTCTGGTTGATTTATTTTTTTATTCATAATAGAAACTTTTTATGAACATTTAAAACTTACTTTCAGAAATAATACCACGAAAGGTCCTTATGCATATTTGGATTGTGCTGAGAATTATAGAAGAGTATAGGCAACCACAGTCTATTCACTTGTATGTTTTTGACTTTGTCCTACATAGAATCATAGTGGAGTCAGATGCAGAGTCTCATAGAAGAAATACTGCATCTTTCTAACCTTAGAAGATGGGTTTAGTGGCACTGGTCTGTAATCCTACCATTTAGGAGTAGGTACAAAGATTTTTGAGTTCAAAGCTACCCTGAGGTATGTGAGACCATCCTCCAAATTAGCTTTCATTTAGCTAAAGCTGGGGAGCAATTTTCAAGCCAGCACATTTCAGTTGGCAACTTTTTAAACATAAAGTAACTTACTTTTGTCTACTAGAATAAAATGGAACTTTTTACTTAAGATTAAAAATTGTCCCAGCAGCAGAAAAAAGGCCTGGATTCCATTAATGAGGTTATCAAAATTCCATGTCTGTTCAGTCTCCTTTCCTGGTATCACTTGTTTAGAAAGAGCTGGCTTTTAGATTTTCAGATAGCTTGTACTATAACTGCAACTGAGACAAAGGCAAAGAGGACCTGCCTCTCTCTGTGACCCTGGGTAAGTTTTAAGCTCTGTTAAAAATCACCATCACTGTTAAACTGTGTAAAAAGCAGACACGGAGGGATAGGGCAATTGGACTCCTAACTAGCCGCTATTGAATTCTTTGCTCTTGCTCTGCCTGCCTTAAGCAAAGGGACCATCAGCCAAAGAAACAGGCAAACTCCCTGTCTGTCAGCATCAGCCAGCCTGAACACTTCAAAGAGTCCTTGAAAAAACTATGCAAAGATTGCAGCTGCTTCCCCCTCCTCCTGGAAACTCAGCCAGGGATGTCTGAAAGTGTTTATATCAGACCTTTCACTTTTACAAATCTTAATGAACTCTAGGATAAGACAGGTCTGCCTAGAAATATGAAATTAAATGACCATTCATAGGACTGCAGTAATAACTGCAGAAGAAGATAAAATCAGTCAAGGGGAACATAGAGACTAGGAGGAAATTGGACTTGGCAATGTTTATAGAAGAAATACAGCTCAGTTCTTAAGACTCTAAGTTTGTAATTTATCAGAAGCAGTTAGATTAAAATCTGTCCCCTTTCTATTCTAAGCAAAGCAATGAAAAGAAAAAGTATAAGATGGTGATAAAATGTTCACATTAGGTATATGACAGAGAGAGGATTAACTTAAGAAAATGGTGAAAGTTATACTCTATAAGAAATCTAGTATTATTGTTTTTTTTTAAATATCACTGAAGGCAATGAATGTTCTATAGAAAAACAGTAGCATTTAAGAAAGAAATGAATTAAGGCAATGAGAGTTCTGCTGATAAACAGGGCCATTTAATAAAGAAAAAAATATTCTATCAATCAACTCACTAGGAGTCTCGTACTCCTTAATTCTACCCCCCCCCTATAAAAGAATGCTTTATTACTTTCCTGGTTGCTGGGAATAAATGCTCTGACCAAAGCAACTTAAAAGAGAATGGGTTTGTTTTGGTTCCTGTCTGTCATGGTAAGGAAGGCATGGGGGAAGAGGCTTTGAGGAGGCAGCTGGCCACATTGAATGAGGAAGCAGAGGGTGGTAGATGCTGTTCTGATCCTTTTGTTGCATATCATGCAATACTTCAGCCAAGGAATGGTCCTACCCACATTCAATAGGAGTCTTTTCACCTCAATTAGCCTAACTTAGAGAAGCCCTTACACAAGTACCAAGGAGCTAATTTAATCGAAGATAATTCCTGACAGACATTTCCCCAGGCTTGTCTCTGGTGACTCTAGATTCTGTTAAGTATTGACCAACACAAAAGTAAAAATCAGAATAAATAAATGAACAAACAAACAAACAAACAAACGAACAAACGAGCTACTTTTCTGCCACCATGATAATTACTTGAACAAATCAACCTTTAAATGATGAGGGATTTTTTGCCTTCTGTTCTCAGAGGTTTCAGCCATCATCAGTTGGTTGTGTTTTTATTGGGTCTGAGATGAAGCAGAACCATCAAGGTAAAAGAATATGTGGCAAGCGTTGCTCACTTTCTTTGTCAGGATGCAGACAGAGACAGGAAGGGGCCAGCCACGAGTTCTATTTTACAAGATGTATACTTGCTCACCTACTTCTTTCAACCAGGCCCTACCTCTTAGGCCCTACCAGTTTTCAATAAGGCCACGATTATGGATTCATCAGGCTGAGTCAGGATAGAAAGACAGGGAAAATATTGGGGATATGGGAAGGAAAAGGGACTCCCTTTCACCCCAGAATCCATTGGGAACCTCCAGGCAGCAAAGAAGCAAGAATTCCAGCACAGTGCAATTAACAGTTCCTAGCCAGGTGCTATTGGACTCCTCCTGCCCTGTCTGCCTTGAGCAAAAATTCTTTTTTCCTTCCCAGCTGAAAAGCCTGGGATTTTCTAGCAAACACCAGATAGTCCATTTACAAAACATCTTGCACAATACTAGAGGCTTCTGGGTTTCCTTCATCAGATTAGAATTTTACCTAAGTCATCTTCGTAGCCACCCTATAATCTCAAAAAAGGAAGAGGGGGAAAAAACCCCAAGATTTCTTAACTATCTTCTGAGAGGTAAACTAAGAGCCACAAAACTCAGTGTATACAGCTAATGTTGGTAATGAATACCTTGTTCTTCTTATGGAGCCCATATACACATGTGGATTTGTCTAATGATCTGCAACTCTTTCTTGGGAAGCTCCACTCATGCTCTCAGATATGCCTTAATTTCTTCTGAGAGCCTGGCTCTCTCTCAACTGTTGTGCTTAAATTATAGTAAAGTAGCTTTAATAATCTCCATGCTGCTTCATAAACTAGTCCTGATGTTCCTTTCAGCGGCAAAGCTATAAAATCCAGCCAGAGCCGAGGTCCCAAATAGCAGGACCTCAGGCTGCTGAGAGTGGCAGTGGCTGGGTGTCCGTCTCCTCACTGCTAACAAAGAGATTAATCCATTGATTAGGTCAGAGACTTCAGAAACCTATCATTTTCCCCAACACATCAACTGTCAGCCAAACCCACATTGGTCTTCAGGGACAGGGATGGGCAATTCAGAACTGACTCATAACAGACAGGTTGGAAAATCTATAGTCAATATAAGAAAGCATAATGTAAGTTTTGGTTATATAATAGCATAATTAGGAAAATGTCAGTAACGATATTAAATATTTGCAAAACTAGTAATAGGTTTTATCTTACTACTATGTGAAACAGCAAACAACTGCTTGAAAAAAATCTTTAAAATGGACATGTGCACTGTGGGTGTAGTTCAGTGGTAGAGCACTTCTCTAGTGTGTAAAAGGCTTACTCTCCACTTACCACTATAAATAAATAAATAAATAAATAAATAAATAAATAAATAAATAAAAGTTTTTGCATCCTACTTTCCAAAATTGAGATATAAACTGGACCACAAAAGAAGGATCAATGTATTTAAAAAAATTATTACCCCCTTGAATATTTTTCCAGACTTGCCAAGTCTTCAAATGTTTAAGATTCAAGTCTAGGGTCATACCACTCTGAACACTCCCGATCTTGTCTGTTCTCAGAAGTTAAGTTTGGTCAGGCCTGGTTAGTACTTGGATGAGATTCTGTCTGGGAACATCAGGTGTTATAGGAAAGGGAGGAGAGAGAGTGGGGGGAGTCAAACATAGTGTCAAACCAGGTGCTGTATGCTTAAAGGTCAGACAATACCATCCAAATAAGACTGAGCAAAAAGGAACTTACAACAGCAACCAGGCAGTATTTTGAATTTCACAATAGTGAAAATATGACACATGGGTACTTACAGGGAGAAACTAATGCTATCTTACAGAACAGTGTTGTATTTGACTATCCTGCCTTTTATGCCCGCTTTGCTGAGCAGTCAGGTGTCACGGTGGATCATTAGGACAGCAAGGCAAGCTTAAAGTAACAATGAAGTCCTAGTTCAACAGGGCAAGGAAAAGGTGAAAGTGAATAGTGCTGGCTCCATACTGTTGCCATTTTCCAAATGGGATAGCATCAGAAGTAGGTTAGATGGCTTAGCACAGATGGCAAGAGTCATATCAATGCAGAAGAGCCACAAACCAAACTGTGCTTCCTTATTGGCTCGTTTAAGTTAGACTTGCATTCAACACACATACAAGCACATAGATATACACATTTGCACCATGTGAAGATGATAATTGGAGGAAACATAGCACCCTGATAATAATATGGTGGGACTGAAGAGTATAGTTCTCATCCTAGTAGTATGTGAAGGTATTTTCTGCATTTGCAAAGTAGCTAATGGATCACTTTATAATCCAAGATAGAAACTAAGTAGAGAGTTACTTATGCTAAGTATGTTTGTTTTAGAACATTTAAAAAGTATCCTAAAACCATAGTATTTTTCAGCCATTCCTATGCAGTCAAGGCTATGAAAGAATACCAGCTTTCAGATCTTAATCCCTGATGTATTGGTTATTGATGGATTTACTTCCTAGATCTTCCTAATGAAGTGGCATTTGTTGCTGCATTGATCATGCTTGCTCATGTGCCTGAGGCTCCCTGAGTATAGACTTGAGAGAACAGATGTTGATGCAGTCTCTCTTTACTCTCTCTCATAGACACTGCCAAGGGTTTCCACAAAGAATGTGTGCCAAGTTTTTCTCTCCCAGTATTATATTAAGATCTCACAGTTCTCCAATTTCCATTTTTAAAGGATGTACCATGAATCTTGCCAAACTATAGTTACTCAGGGTGTGTATCAAAGCTTTAAAAATGATCCACTGTCTTTACAATTAAAATTTGTATGTCAAATATGCTATTGATATGAAAAGAAGATGGAACATTGAGAAAGTTTGCTAAAAGTTCAACAATAGTACATTGCATTAACAAGCATAAATGATTTTTCTTGCATAGATGTGAAGAAGCAGTGTGTAGTTGACTGGAATCAGTGTTAAGAGATAATTTTTAACTGCATGGTAAATATTTAAAATGTTTAATGGTAATGCTATTTGCCAAATCAGTACCCCTTATACTCCAGAAAAGGCTTGAGGTATGCTCTTCTACTCTTTTTTGAAAGCTCTTCTACTCTTATTTGTGTGTTCTCATTGTTCATGGCTGAATTGAGAGGTTCCCTAACTAGCTCTATGACATTTGGCCCCAGGACACCACTGTTCTCTTTGTTCCATTTAAACAGAAAAATCTACCTCCTGGTTAGCTACTCAGCTCTTGAGCACACCATAGGATACTTTCATCATTGTAACAGAACTCAGGTCCCTACTCCAGAAGGGATCTGTAAACTGTCCTTAATCCCTGCCTGAGAAAACTCTCCCTCTTCTATGTCCTCAGAAACACAGACCTCCCTATGAACTACAAGTAGCCCTACGTTCTCCATCCATACCATTTTTTTCATATAAGATGAAAGAAACCTTGGCTCTAGATAGCTTAATTTTCCATAGCTGACATAAAAGTCCCTAGGACAAGGGGGAGGGGCCTAACCTGGCCCTTGTTGAAAATGCAGAGCAGTAACACCGGAAGTGATCAACCCTCACAGCAGAATGTGTTCTCACACATTTGATCATCCACCAGCCTTTCAAGGTACCTGGGCTGACAGACTCTTTTCCTGGCTCTGGCAAAGGTCTGGTGTGCAAACTCCTTGCCATCTGTCTGTGAGATCAGGAGCATGTGTGTTGTACTCACACATCCACGAAGACAGAATAGAAATACCTCATAAGAGGGCTTGAGATTCAATACAGACACCAAAGAGCCTGGAGCTGCAATTTTCAGAAAAATATACTTTATAAATAGTTGTTGTTTTTTTCCCCTAGAGCAATAAATGCTACCATGGACTCTTGACCCGCCCCATCAGCGAGTGCTCTTTAGCAGTTATGCACACCAGAACCTCCATGATGTGTATTTTTTTTAAGAAATAGGGTTTCTTATTCAAAGGCCAATCAAGTTGTTAAGCCATAATAATACAAGCCCAAGAAAACAAACACATACGCTTATTTGACATCTATAGTGTCTATGTAAGTCCCCTTTATTCTAGATATTGCCAGTCTCTGTCTTTTGGACAATGTTATCAGTATTTTTTACTAGACCTGTTGCTTTGAAAGTGTCATCTCAGATGTTTATTACAATCATGTATCCTGAGGTTCTTTCCTTAGGACTGCTAGATTTAGGAATACAGAAAGTACAGATGCATTCAAATGAACAAAATAAAGATGCATGCTACATTGAGAGAAAGAGAGAGAATGGGTATGGTTGTGGGTGTATGTTGGAGGCAGAAAGCGAACTTCAGTCTGGAGAAGATGGTAAATCTAAGGTAGATCAAACTCCATGTTTGTCTGCTACAATGTCTCTTCTACTCAAGGGCAGATGGATTTTGCTTTCCTTGGGCTTCCAAATGACCGGATAATTCTCACCTACATTACGGAGTACAATCTGCTTTATTCAGTCTGAGTCACCACAGGTTTAAATATTAACCCATCCAAATACATTGTTGCAGAAACAGGAAGAATAACATTGAGTTATCTAAGCACAAATGGCCAAGTCAATTTAACACATATAACCAATCTTTACAGATGAAATATTCATCGTTTATTCTGAGCATGAATTTGACCAGTTTTTACCTCCCCCGCCTACAGGTAACCCTGGAGGTCCAGAGATCAAACAAGTTGCTTCAGGGAACAGCCCCAGCTGAGTACATAGCAGATGCAAACACTAGATGCAAAGCATGGGAGGAGACCCTCTAGATTTTCAGACCAATAAATGACTGCAGTTCCAGGTGACAGGCACCACATGGAACAGAAAAGCATCCATCTGACCCTAAACATCACAGACTACACTAAGCAGACCTGTAAATCTAAAACATTTTAAAAGTTTGATGAAATAGTTCCTCCTTTGAGTGATCTTTTCCTTTTCTTTCTTTCTTTCTTTCTTTCTTTCTTTCTTTCTTTCTTTCTTTCTTTCTTTCTTTCTTTCTTTCTTTCTTTCTTTCTTTCTTTCTTTCTTTCTTTCTTTCTTTCTTTCTTTCTTTCTTTCTTTCTTTTGTTTTTGAAACAGGGTTTCTCTGTGTAGCCCTGGCTGTCCTGGAACTCACTCTGTAGACCAGGCTGGCCTCGAACTCAGAAATTCACCTGCCTCTGCCTCCCAAGTGCTGGGATAAAGGCGTGTGCCACACTACCCGGCTGAGTGATCTTTTTTCATCGGGTAAGAACCATTTCTTCCTTTTGGTTTGCTTCTCACATGCCTTAGAATTACAAGGCATGTTTTAGTCAATGGGATTCTCTTACTTCTGAAGACATGGTAAGACTTCATTATATATTTGTATATATATATATATATATATATATATATATATATATATATATATATATGAGTTTGTATGTATATACAGATGACAGAACATCTTATCAAGGAATTTTTGAAGAAATTTCCAAGGGAATGCATCATGATATTTGATTGTAACTAGCATAGCAGCATAGCATGAACCTGTACTACAACCATGTGAATTAATACACTGTTTATTTAGGTTTTAGGGCTGTTGAGTGTATTTCTTCACCTAGTCAACTACAAAGCATTCTTTATAATAACATTCAACTATATCTTATTGCTTCTGCTATATTTCAAATAGGTACTCATACTTTTTAAAACTCTTCTCTTCCTCTTTCTTCCATAATTATCCTCTAGTCTTACTTCTTAAGCACAACATTCCTTTAATTTAACAAGCTCTAAAATCTAAAGGCCCAAGCAGTATTTCAGCACATCCTTCAATAAAAACTCTGAATATCGATGATCTCAGTTCACCCTTCAAGAACCATGGGCTAACAGATTGGATTAGAAAATAGAAACTTCTTTTTGCTGCCCCCAAGAAACACACCCTACTGCCAAAGATAAATACACTCTTAGGGTGAAAAGCATGGAAAAAATATTTCAAGCAAATGGTACCAAGAAACAAGCAGATGTTGTTGCTATTCTAATATCCCTAAGGATAGAGTTCAAATCAGTTCTTATCAGAATAGGTAAAGAGGGTTACCTCATACTAATAAAGGGACCAATCTATCAGAAGGAAAATTTAATTCTAAATATATATGCACCAAATACACGCTCACCAAACTCAGTAAAGCAAACATACTTAAACCCATCAATTAACCCCAGAATGTGAATAGTAACCCTAATAATCTAACCCAAAGAAAGAAGACTCAAATTAATAAAATTAGAGGGAAAATGGCTACAATAGATACCTTAAAAAACAGATTTCATTTTTGACAAATCATAACAAAATAGATGGATTACTACATGCCAAAAATAAACCAAGATTATTAAAAACCACAATTTAAGCAGAAATATAACAGAGAGCTTGAAATTTCCCTTCTGAAAAATATCCAGTCTCAGATGCATTTGGTGGTGAATTTTACCAGACATTCAAAGAAGAGCTAACACTACTGTATCTCACAGTATTCTATGTCATATATCAGAAAAGTCAGGAACTTTACCTAACTCTATTTGTATGATGCCATTGTTACCCTAATACCAAAAGAAGACAAAGATGCAACAAAAGAATAAAATTACAGACCAATTTCAAAATAAAATATTTACAAATTGAATTTCAAAAACACATTCAAAAGATTTCCCATGATCAAGTTAGTTTTATTAGAGATGTGAGAATGGTTCAATATATGTAAATAAATACCTTTATAAATTACATAAATACAATTACTGGGTTTCTACGAGCAAGCCACATTATCCTGGAAATAATAGAATCTTTTATATATTCTAAATATTCATCCTTTCTTATATATTTAAATGTTTTAATACTTTCTTAGATATTTAAATGATTTTTATGATTAATAATTTGTAATCCTTTATTAGATATTTAAATGATTTTTTCATTCTCTGAGTGTTGGTAATATGTTTTCATATGCTAAAAGTTTTGGATGTTGATAAAGCCAAACTTAGCTAATTTTTCTTTTGCCATCTGTCTTAGTCAGGGTTTCTATTCCTGCACAAACATCATGACCAAGAAGCAAGTTGGGGAGGAAAGGGTTTATTCGGCTTACATTTCCATACTGCTTTTGATCACCAAAGGATTCAGGACTGGAACTCAGGAGCTGATGCAGAGGCCATGGAGGGATGTTCTTTACAGGCTTGCTTCCCCTGTCTTGCTCAGCTTGCTCTCTTATAGAACCCAAGACTACCACCAGCCCAGGGATGGTCCCACCCACAAGGGGCCTTTCCCCCTTGATCACTAATTGAGAAAATACCTTACAGCTGGATCTCATGTAGGCATTTCATCAACTAAAGCACCTTTCTCTGTGATAACTCTAGCTGTGTTAAGTTGGCACAAAACTAGTCAGTACACCATCTGTACTTTGGTATCATAGCTAATATACTGTTAAATCCAGTATGGTGAAGCTTTATTCTTTTAAGAGCTTTTATAATTTTAGTTGTCATGTTCAGGTTTTTGATCCATTTTCATACAGTGTAAACATGAGTCAAATTTTACCTTTACTGCTATTTGTTGAAAACACTGTCCTTTCTTCACAGAGTGATCTTGCCATCCTTGTAAAAAAATCCTTGTGTGTGTGGGAGTCACAGCTATAATCACAACATTCAGAAAGCTGAGTTAGGAGGATCAGCATGAGTTTGAGGTCAGTTGGTATACTGAGTGAGTTTTAAGTCAGCCTGGGATAAGGTAAGATCCTGCTTCATACAAACAAAACAACAATAATTTATGTCATGGGCTTATGGACAAAATGTCACGTTATCATCTACATCTAATGGTGTAGCAAAAGATTTTGACAAATTCTTCAAGGATCTTGGAACAGAAAGAAAATATCCCTGCAAAATAAAGCCTTGACATGACAAACCTATAGTGAATACTATATAAAATAGAGAAAATCTTTAAGCATTTCGTTAAGATCTATAAGACAAGGGTGTCTCCACTTGTATTTAATATAGTATAGAAATATTTAGTTAGAGTCATATGATAAGAGAGGCCAATAAAAGAAAATTCATAGAACTGAAAAACTTTCAGCAAAGTAGAAGTATATAAATATACTTAAAAAAATACCTTGGGCACCCATATCTGGAGAAATAAAAGCAAAAATTGACAAATAGGATCTCATGAAATTAAAAAGTTAAGGAAACTGCTATGCAAGAACAGAACAGTAGAAATTCTTTATAGTCTTATATCAACAACAGAAGATTATCATCTAGGTTATACAAAGAATTCAAGGCACCAAACATAAAGAAAACAACATAATAAAAATGGGTTATAGAAGATTAACATCTAGAATATACAAAGAATTCAAGAAATCAAACATCATGAAAACAAGAAACCCAATTAAAATGAGTTATAGAACTGAACAAAGCATTCTCGAAAGAAAAATACAAATGACATAAACATTTCAAAAATTAACCAAATCATTTGACTTCAGTAAACTTTAAACTTACATTCCTTAGTGCCCTACTCAGAATGCCTTTTATCAATAAACCAAATTATAACAAATGTTAGCAAGAGTATGAGGAGATAAGGAATCTTTATCCACTGCTGTGAGTGTAAACTGATGAATCCACTAAGGAAGTAAGTGTCAGATTGGTTTTTGTAAAGATCAAAAGTGGAACTATCATGTGACCTCTCCATATATTCAAACTCTGTAACCTATAATGGGGATAACTGTCTATTCATTTTCAGTGTTGCTCTGTTCACAATACCTACTGTCTTAGGGTTTTACTGCTGTGAACAGACACCAAGACCAAGGCAAGTCTTATAAAAGACAACATTTAATTGTGCCTGACTTACAAGTTCGAGGTTCTGTCCATTATCATCAAGGCAGGAGCATGGCAGCATCCAGACAAGCATGGTGCAGGAGGAGCTGAGTGGTCTACATCTTCATCTGAAGACTGCTAGCAGAATATCGACTTCCAGGCAGCTAGGATGAGGGTCTTAAAGCCCACACCCACAGTGACACACCTACTCCAACAGGATCACACCTTCCTTTTTTCAATTTTTATTAGATGTGGGGAGTGGGAGCAGCTGCAAGAGCCAAGATGACGCCCTGGATCATTGCCAAGCCCCATGATCCCTACTTACCAAGAACTTGAACGATCCTGTGCTGTTTGCCTGATAAATTACTGGCCTATCACTGCATGGCCTGCCTGCATGCAAGGCTTGTGTTCAGAGTGTGCTGAACGTTGATTGAATCCAGGAGAGGGGGAAGGGATAAGATCAGTGGACGGAGGGAAAAACAAAAGAGAAACTGGACGAGCCAGAGATGAAGATGGAAGCTGCTTGAAACCCTCCTTGGCGTTCATGTCATTTTTTCCCCATCTCTCCCAGTCGGAGTGCGGGGTTGCAGCATCTGGTGGCCTGTACATGGAAGAAAAGAAGAAAAGGCCAAGAAAGAAGCAGAAAAGAAAGCAAAAGCAGAAGCCAGGCAGAAGGAACAGGAAACCAAAGAAAAGTAAAGACAAGCTGAATTAGAAGCTGTTCAGTTGGCTAAGGAGAAAGAAGAGGAAGAAGTTAGAAAAAGGAAAGGCAGAAACTTCGGAATTCATGCAAGAGCTGGAACGAGAAAAAGGAGCTACGGGGGAGTTCTGTGGTAAGAATTAATCTAGCTCTAGGAAGAGGCTCCCCGGTAGAGGGACGAAGTTAGGCTCCCAGTGTAGGTACGGAGTTAGGAAAGTCTAGCCTCCAAAAGGGATGGAAAACCTCAGATAGGAAGCCATGGAATCTGTGGCTTCAAAAGTGAAAGTAAAAACCGCATTAGTGAGGCTTCTCAAATTAAGCAGAGTTAAATTAAAAAACGAAACTCTAGACAAATTCTTGGAAACAATAATTAAAGAGGTACCCTGGTTTCTAGAAGAGGGTTATGTGAACCCCGATATTGGGAACGACTAGGTCGAGACTTGCAGGCAGTGGATTCAACTACCCTATTACCGTCAGGCATGCTAGCCATTTGGAATTTAGTCAAATTTTGCCTGACAGACAAGAGTGGAAAGTATACTGCTGAGATAGAAAAAGGGGTAGAAGCATTAGAGGAAGTAAAGGAGGCTATGTCTCGACATAGTGATCAGCAGAAAAGACAGGAGGCTAAAAGACAAGAGAGTACTGATGGGAGGTCAGAAGAATCCTCAGATAGTGGAGATGAAGTAGCTAGCATAATATCTAAGTTGAGCTTTAAGTGAGGAAGACCATCTGAGCTCTCAGCACCTCCCTTACCCTCACCTCCCCCTTATACAGGGGACAAGGGGAGCGAGGGAAAATGCAGTAGATATGCCTCAGTGTGGCGAAATCTGCCTCACAAGGGTTGGAGCCTTCCCAGTATTTCAAGACTAGCAAGGGCAGTGATATCATGAGCCATTAGAGTGGAAAACGATTTAAAAACTTAAAGAATCAGTAACTAGTTATGGCTCTCAAGCTCCCTTCACTGTAACTCAAGTGGAAGGATTGCAGAGATTCTGTATGACTCCTTTTGATTGGCAGAATTTATGTAAGGCGGACTTATCTGGAGGGGCCTACTTAAGTTGGAAGCCTGCATACCTTGAATACGCTCTTGAACAGGCTGCTGTGAATCCCACCAATGGCCAGCCTGCTTAGAGCATAGACATGCTCATGGGGCAAGGACATTTTGTGAACAACCAGATAGGATATCCTCTACAAGTATATGAACAAATTAATAATTGTGCCCTCAAGGCGTGGAGAATGCTTTCAGGGACAGGAGATCTAGGATCCAGCTTGTCTAAAGTTATACAAGGGGAGAAAGAATCTTTGTCCGATTTTTTTAGCCAGGATGGTTGAGACTGCAACTAGAGTCCTTCCAGATGTGGATGCAGCCATGCCACTCATCAAACAATTAGCCTATGAACAAGCAAACAAGGCTTGCAGGGATGCCATACAACCCTACAAATATATGACAATGGATGTCTGGATAAGAGCGTGTAGAGATGTCATGGATACCCCTCTTACTAATCAAGGGTTGGCTGCAGCTATTTTAACAGGCATACAAGCTCCTCAACAAGGTCAAGGTAACCAACCTACTGCTCAGAAGGGCCTAACCGGTGGATGCTTTTCCTGTGGCCAGGCTGGGCATTTTAAAAGAGATTGTCCCAATCACCCGCAGCCAACTAATGTAGCTCCCGTGAGGCCCCCGAAATTATGTCCACGATGTCGTAAAGGCAACCATTGGGCAGGGGGCTGCCAATTCAAGTGGGATGTAGATGGTCGTCCCCTTGAACCAGTCCAGACAGGAACCAAGCCAAAAAATGGGCCACAGGGCCCTCTGCCCCAAGGCCCTCAAATATATGGAGCACTGCAGCAAACACCCACCCCGTGGCCCATTCTGCAATGAGTACCCAGACACCCTCGCATGAGGGCACCCCCAGAAGTGCTACAACAAGAAGTGCAGGATTAGACATCTGCACCACCACCAGACTCATATTAACCCAGGAGATGGGGGTGCAAGTAATTACTTCTGATTTTTACAGGCCCTATACCAAAAAATACAGTGGGGCTATTATTAGGATGCAGTTGAGCCACTTTAAGAGGACTAATAGTGCACGTTGGAGTAATTGATCCTGATTATGAGGGAGAGGTGAAGATTATGGTCTCATCCCCACGAGGAGTGTCCGCAATCTCACCTGGAGATAGGATAGCACAAGTTTTGTTATTCCCTAGCTACCATGCTCACTTTCCTACAAAAGGCCTAATCAGAGGAAAGAAGGGGTTTG
>NC_034613.1:115278885-115301557 GCF_900095145.1 Mus pahari
GAAAATGAGTTCACCATACCAATGACGGGTAAGGATGTAACATGGTTGAGGGCAACCTAAGACAGATGTGATCCCAGAGTCAATTTAATTAAACAAAAAGGGGGAGACATGGGGAGCAGGAGTGGCTGCAAGAACCAAGATGGCACCCTGGTTCATTGCCAAGCCCCGAGATCCCTACTTACCAAGAACCTGAGCCTACGCACTTGAATTATCCTGTGCTGTCCGCCTGATGAGTCACTGGCCTATCACCGTGCGCCCTGCCTGCATGCACTGCTCGTATTCAGAGCGTGCTGAACACTGATTGGATCCAGGAAGGGGGGGGGGTAAGATCAGGGGACGGAGGGAAAAACAAAAGAGAAACTGGACAAGTCGGAGATAAAGACGAAAGCCGCTTGAAACCCTCCTTGGTGTTTGTGTCGTTTTTTTTCCCGTCTCTGCCAGTCAGAGTGCAGGGTTGTGGCAATTAGATATTTTCTTCATTTACATTTCATATGTTATCCCGAAAGTCCCCTATACCCTCCCCCCGCTCTGCTCCCCTACCCATCTGTAAACCTTATATGCCCCAGTACAGGGGAATGCCAGGACAAAGAAGTAGGACCACACCTTCTAATAGTGCCACTGCCTGGGTCATACATATATAAACCATCACACCTACCAAATGGAATCAACCTACATGTCCATCAAATGCTAAATGGATGATGGAAATGGGATATGTCTAATGTAATTTTATTCATCTGAAAAGAAAAATGAAATTATGAAATTTGCAGAAAGATAAATGTAATTAGAAAATCTTATACAAAGAGACATGGCACATTTTTCACTCATATATGGATCACAGCCCCAGATTATTAGATTTGTGTGTTTAGTTCAGGATATCTATGGACGTCAGGGACTTAGATGTTTTCAGTGGTTAAGGGTACTGGCTGTTCTTCCAGCATGTGGGTGTGAGTCCAGCTCCCACACAATGGCCCACAATGGCCTGTAACATCATTCCCAGGGGTGATTTAACCTCGTTTTCTGACTTCCATGGGCACCAGACATGCAATGCACATGGTGCACAGAAAGACATTCAGACAAAACACCAACACACATAAAACAAATACAAATTAAATAAATTAAAATGATTTTGAAGGAAAATATCCTGCACAGGTGAATAATGCTTCTCCCTAAAGATATGGATTATTAAATAAAAGTCTCAGTGCCAGATAGCATACCACCTTATGAGTCAAGGAGACCCCCGCAAACTTCCCCAAACAACAGACTACTGTCATTCTTGTTGCTTTCCCACTATAGACAATAAAACTTTATTGTTGAAGACACACATATTTTAGTTACAGGGAGCTTGACTGACCAGGAAACTTCCTTTCTGGTGGTCAAATGCAAATAATAATACATATTCAATATCTATTACAAAAAGGTGGTTCTTGAAACACTATTTCCTGGTACCAGGATAGCCCTTGTTATTAAAGCCGCTTTCCTTTTTCACCCATTCACAGAAGAACTGTTTTATAAGACAGCAGACATCTGTAACCTTTGTGACTGCCTCAACTCAGCAGTGCAGGTGAGTGTCTGGAAAATTTTGGAAATATTAGTAGAAAGCCACCATGTTAGAAACTCTTAACCTTCTAAAGTATAAAGTCCCTGTAATTTTCTCCTTTTGTCTCCTTAGGGGGTCTGTTAAAGGATAATTATGAATGTGACCCAATCCCAAATTATAAACCTACTTAAAGCCAGGCAATGGTGGCACACGCCTTTAATCCCAGCACTTGGGAGGCAGAGGCAGGCAGATTTCTGAGTTTGAGGCCAGCCTGGTCTACAGAGTGAGTTCCAGGACAGCCAGGGCTACACAGAGAAACCATGTCTCAAAAAAACCAAAAAAAAATTACTGTTTATTAATGTTTCTTTGGAACTCCATTGCACAACTCTTGAGCCTGGAATTTGTAGATGATAATGTAATATTGCAATATCAAAATTGGACACTCTTGGTTTAGATCTTAGATTTTGCACAGAATGAATTTTGTTATGTCATCTAAGCCTTTTGAAGAAAGAGACAGAAGTACTTTGGGAGACCGACACAGAAACAGGGAAACAGTTTTAAGCCTATTAAAAGTCTTCCTAGCACACACACACATGCATATGCACATGCACACACATATACACACAGAGACACGCACATGCACACAGTTTCCAGTATACCAAGTCAGGTAGATCATGACTGACTATGCAGACAGAGAGGGGCTATTGCATATTGGTTAATGCATACCCTTCTATAGGGGAGAAAATATCAGCAATGGTGGGTAAAAATTTTTAAGTATAAGCCAATGTATGACTGAAGTGGTTAGATTTCTGACAACTAAATTATGGATTTATTATTCTAGGCTTCTCTGAAATAATTCTGAGAATTATTAAATGACATTTGTTGGTGTTCCTAGATTATCCAGTCTCCAGTAACATCATTAGAAAACAAGGTCTTAGTTTTTTTTTTTTAACTATAGATGTCTAAATGTTTTGTAAGGTATATGAGTATTATAGGCTTACCTGACAGGGTTAGCAAATCTACTGGAGCCACAAAAGATATTGCTTGGTTTCTTTTTACTTATACTAATCTTCCATGACCAAGATTTATTTTTGCCTTTTGTTTGTTTGTTTTGGACAGGGTACTTCAAAATTTAATATATTAAAATAATGAGCTCCATTATGACATATCCAAATACACATTATAATGTGATCTTCTGCTAATCACTTTCTCTTCTCTGCAGATTCCATTCTTTTTTCCTAACAATATTCCTATTTTTTATCCTTTTTGCCCAGATTCCATGTATAAGATTAAAAAAAAAAACACTTGTCACTGTCATTTTTAAACATATTTGTTCTGTTTAATTATTAAGTATTTATTTAGGCAGTTACTTTAAAAAAAAAACAAACAAAAAATTTGACCACAGAAACATGCTTAATTTCACCAAACTGGACAGGCTTCTGCAAATTGCCTGCTTTCCTGCTTGGTTTCATAAATGAGTTTGCTCTCTCAGGTGGGTTGAAGGGTGATGCTGTTTTGCTTTCAGAAAAATGAAAAGACAAGGAAGGGAGGGCTGTGGGGGAAGCATTTCCAGTCTGTTGAACATCCTGCGACTAGCGGTTGCCATAGAAACCTGACATCATTAGGGTGACCTTGAGGACTTTTAAATGGAAACCAGCATGATCTATTACAGAGAGAAGGGGCCAGTCTCTAGGGATATGTTTTGTTCACATAACCTGATCAGAGTTCTTTTAATTTCCTGAGTCCCATCCCACTTTCTCTCACTATGCTTTCTCAGGTAGCCTGAAGGTGAAGGCGTTTTATATTCAGAGAAAGTCTAGGGCACAAGGGAGGATAAGCGGGGGCATCTCTATACAGCAGCCTGTGGATGGCGGTTGCTATAGAAACCTGACGTCATTAAGGCTAGCAGGATAGCTTTTTTTCTTTTTTTTTTTTTTTTTGTGGAGCATTAGGTGATCTGGCAAGAAGAGCAGAAGTTCCCCGCCCCCAAGTATTTGAACTGAGCTGAGAATGTGATTGTTTTACGGTGGGGAGTGGGTGACCTCCTTGGATGTGGAAAGATGAAAATAATTACAGACCCAAGTCCTTTTGGTACTGCACTATCTCTTGTAGGAGAGAGATGTGGATTCCTCCTGATACACTGAGTGTACTATCCTGGTTCAGGGTGCCCAGGAGTCATTTTTCCGTGAAAATGTGGGGTGTTCATGGAGAATAAAATAGGCACCTGGGCCTGCTCTCTGCCCAATTAATTCCCCCTCTGTGAAAAGGAGACAAGAATGCTCATCCACCGGATCTCTGAGATCTTTAGTGGTAATATCCACTTAAACCATCATCAATGATTTAGATGACAGTCTTGACTGTTAAAAGATGCATTTGTTTTGATGGTCTTGCTAAGAATCTGATTTTAACACAGACATTTCTTGATTTTAAGAGACTTTGTTCACCACATTGTTGACCATTGCATATCTGCTTTAAGAAATTCTGAATGATTACAGTTAAAAAAATATAATGTATATTGAGCACGTATGTATAATGAGTGTGTGAAGGCCAGAAAAGGGTGTTACATCTCCTGGAACTAGATATATTGACCTTTGTGGCTCACCAAGTAGGTGCTGGAAACCCTGGCCATGTCTTCTGTGAGAGCAACGAATCCTCTTAGTCACTGGGCCAACTCTGAAGTCCAACATACCAACCTTGAAAAAAAAACATTTATTATTTTCTACTTTGCTCCATAATGACAATAGACACCTTGTAATCAAGTAGGCCTAAGTTTCATTATTATTTACCAATCCATAAGGTTTCATTTTTAAGTTAGTCAGGTTCCCTGTCCCACCTACTGCCTATCCTGTCTTCAGGCAAATACAACAATCTAACCTTATACATGATTTGTAGATCCTGGAAATGTATTTCGATAGAATCAGAATTTAGAGATATCTTGCTTCTTTCATTCATTTTGTATGTGCGTTTAAATTGCTCTATTTTGTTACACATAATTTTTTTATTTGTAATACTAAATAGTATAGCAATATATGGCTTCACTAAAAATTTTAAAGATAGATTTTTATTTTATGTGTGTATGTGTTTGCCTCCATATAAGTTTGAACACCCACATGCATGACTGGTGGTGCCCATGGAGGTAAGAAGAGGGTGTTGGATTCCCTGGAGCTGGAGTTACAGACAAGTTGTGAGCTCTCATGTGGTCTTTGGAAATTGAACTCAGGTCTTCTGGAAGAACAATCAGTGATATTGGCTACTGAGCAACCTCTCCAGCCACACAGTTTTTAATTTCTTTACCTGTTGGCTATTGTTTAGGTTGCTTTCAATTTCAAACTCTTGACCATAGAGCTGATATGAACTTATACAAATAAGCCTTTTTAAGGAAATGTTTTCTTTTTCTCCTGGGTAAAAGCTTAAGAATGTAATAACTTGATGTTTATTTACATTTTTAGAAACTGAGATTTTTTTTCCAAAGAAATTGTCATGTTTTTCATGGCCACCAGCAGTGGGTATGAGAGTTTCATCCTTCACAAACTTGCCAGGACTTGGTATGACAAGCCTTTATTTGTGGTTATTCTTGTGGGAGTGTTGACATTGCCATTAGAGTTATCTGTTTCGCTTTCTTCCAGATCAAGGATGTTGATGCTGTATGTTTCTCTTAGTGGGGCATTTATTCAAACTTCTGGCCTATTTATTGATTGAACTGTCTATTTTTCTTAATGACTTTTGTGAGACTTTCTGGGGGAAACAAGAAGTCCTTTAATCTGATACATGATTTTCAAACATTTATTTTCCCAGACAGGGGCTTGTCATTATTGTTTTCTACCATATCCTTGGAAGAGTACATGCCTTTTACTTTACAAAAGTCCTAGTAATTTAGTTCTTGGGGTAAGAAAAGGTGATTTGTTATATCCAAGGATGTTGCTCATAATCCATGGTCCTGAACATTGATGGTTTTCTTCTGCAAGACTCACATTTGGGTTTTTTCTTTTTGATCAATTATTTTTTAGATTTATTTTAATTTTTCACTGTACATATGCTTGTGTGTCTATGTGTAAGCTATGTGCATATGAGTGCAGATGCCCATGGAGACTGGAAGAGATTGTCCATTCTTCTGAACTTGGATCCTCTGTAACAGCAAAGTGCACTCCTGAACTCTGAGATGTCTCTCTAACCCCATTAGATGAATTGTTCATTTTGAGTTGATTCTTATATACTACCATTTAGGACATGTCTATGTTTATATTTGTGCATGTAGATATCCACTTGTCCTGAGATAAGATGGAAATAGGGGCCATCGAAGGGGACATGGGTGGCAAAGAGACCCTCATCCTGTGATCTAGTTTGATTTTTTTTTTTTTTTTTTGCTAACTGACAGGAAACCTTAACCAAATGCATACAATCCAAAATTTCCTGCTGATATTATGTAACAATTCTTAAAGACTTCTCAAAGTTTTTTTTTTAAAATAAGTGAATAACTCAGTGTCTTAAGATTACTCATTATTTAATAGTACTTGTTGTCTACAAGAATATGGGGAATCCATCAGCATATTATTTCAGCAATGATTTGTCCCATTCAGTGTCCAGGCACTACATAGTAGTTGGCAAATTTTTGCTAATTATTTCATATTTCCTGGTGTCATTTTAAGTGACAGGTATTTTAAATTACACTTTCCACATATTTTACTGTAGTCAACTGTCTTCAGGTAAATCTTAATAGAGGCTATTGAAGAATCATTTAGGTTGAAATGTTAGGTTACTTGCTCTATGATTAAAAAACAGCCCTTGATGCTAACATATATCTGTGTCTCAGTTCCAGCATTTGAAGTTGCTGAGAATGGAGTGAATTATGAGTAAATAAACAAATGTCCAAGACCCAGTTTTGTGGAAGACTTCTATGACAGTCATCTGTCAAATGTTTGCTCCAGATGGACTCAGTGTAATCACAGAGCATCTCTTCTTTTGTCCCCCAGTTCTCTCAAGGAGAATGTGGTTGGAGAGAGAGAAGGTGGTACATTTGAGTATCTATGTATGTTTCTGCAACTCTTGGAATGTTTGTATTGTGAAGAATACTTCTAGTTAATGATTTTCATAATATAATTATCTCCCAACACAGAAAGGACAAGGTTAGTACTTGTGTGGTAGTACTTGTGCATTTTCCTGGCCAGTATACAGAGTTTAACAGTGACTGCAGTTCAATTTGGTACAGATGTGGTATTTTATGTATGATTCTTGCCATAACGCTTGTTACCATGTCACCTGCTAAGTGTTGCTTCTGTACCTCCTTCCCTGTGCAGTTACTAGGCTACCAGCGTTACTTGTTATTGAGCATAGTTTTACTTCTTCCTTTGCTTGTTAATGAATTTGTCTCTCTCAATACTACTAGAGATCCCTGTTCTTTTTTTAAAAAGAATACTCCATTATCATCACAATATATTTTGATGCTTACATTATCCTATAATTTGCCAGTGGAAGGATACAGATTCAAGTCAACCCTGCTGTTTATTTATTATATGCCTAGAATTTTGGACCTTGTGTCTAGCCCTGGGATGGAAACAATGGCACCCACTTCAGTATTTTGAGAACATGAAGACAAAGGCTAGAAAATAGCAACATACAGAGAGTGATATGTAGAAAGTCTTCAGCAAATGCTAGTTGCTGGTGGCACTTCAAGTCCTCTTTCTATCAATGTCTGGTCTCTTCTATGAGATGAACAAGAGAACTGCAGAGAGAACATGCAGAAAGTAGACAACAAGTTGATATGTATGAGTCATCACTGTCTGTGTGTTGCTTGTGTGTGTCTGTGTGTGTGTGTGTGTGTGTGTGTGTGTGTGTGTGTGTGTGTGTGTGTGTTTGAAGGGTCTTTGAGATGCACAAAGAGGAGGCAAGTGCACAGCTTCCACTTGACTGAATGTAGACAGTCTTCATGTGCTTCCTCATTTGAGTCACATTCTCTTCCACATTCTTGCTTTCCCTTTCTCAGCCTCCTAGTGTAATGTGAGAGAAATCTGTGGACTTGCCATCCACACCAGCCCCAGACAAGAACAAGTGTCACATGCAGTCCTGTCAGCATGTTATCAGAGCACTAGTGACAAGATCACATGGGACATGATAGGTAAGTCAGTTCCTTTGTCTTCCCTTCCTTCTGAGCAGTAGCAGTTGTTCTGTGGAGTTGTGGTTCCATGTGAGAAAGCATACTTTGGTACCAGGTGGCAAAAAACAGAGCAGCCCACTTTGAGACAGTGGCATTAATAAACTCCATAGATATCTGAACCTTGCATGGGTGGCTTTATTCAAAAGGAAGCTGAACATTTTCCCTAAGTGGTCCATGCATTACTGCATCACATTTGCAGGTAGTGTTTATTAAAATAGTAGCTGTCCGCATCCACAAAAGACAGCTGAATCAAACCCTGGGAAGGAGTAGAGCATTCTACATTCTGAGTAAACTTTTGACTTGATTGTGATGATTGTCCACATTTAAAAAATATTCCTTGTTGTTTTGCAATTTTGTCTTCTGTGATGACGAATCATGAACGCCTTAATTTCATTAACACATTCTCTAGCAACTCGTTTCAATGTCAGTGTTTTCTGTGGTGTATAAAAACCGATGGCAAGCAGAGGGAAATCAGTAGTTGGAATTCTGAATGACAAAGAAGAAGCAAGGCATGAATGCGCTGTGTTGTTGGTGTGCGTGCACCACAAAGACTGCCATCTGTCTAAGAGCAGAGGTCTAGCCCAGTGGCTGGCACACAATATGTAGCCATGTTGGAGGGAGGTGGAAAGGGGAATGACTCACTCAGTTTAGGCATGTAAGGTATGTCAGCTCTATAATGACTATGGAAGGTTAGAGTAGGAGAGGGACATGATTTGATTCTTGTTGGAGTGTGATTGTGTGGAGAATGGACTGAATAGGAACTGTTGAGAGAGTAGCCATGGAGAGCCACTATGAGGGAAAAGGTCAATAGGAGCCATGCTGCTGTAGTGCATAGAGAGAGGTGAACCTCTGGACAGGGCTGCTCTAGGTAAGGCCGGTGGTACCTGAGGTGACTGTCCATAGGGAGATGAGGCAGGTGAAAGACTCCTGGGCTTGTTTGGCGACATTGTCACATGGTGGTGCTCTTCTCTGATATCCATTGTTCCATGTGTTTTTTGAAACATTCTCCCAATGGTTTAGAAACCCAGGGGACAGTTATTATTGTGAAAAGCAGTGCTAGAATAACACGTGTAAATGGAAGAAGTTTCTGATGTAAAAAAAAAAGTCAAACTTGATTTAATTTTTTAAAAGGAATCTGATAATATGCCTTTTCAAAAGCAAAACCCAGCAGTGTAGTTTTGAAAGTGTGTCTTTGTCTGCAGTCTGTATCGCATACCTCTTTTCTTGATGGGGCAAATGCATGTGAGTGTTGTGTGAAGCTAAAGTAAAAGCTCAGGCAGCACGTGGTACACCTTGGTCCAGTTTGGTCCAGACTCTGCTCTACAGCCCTATTCCCATCCTAACCATTGCTGAGGAGAAAGAAAACAGCAGTTGGCCCGTGCTGTTTCATGTCACATCTGGATCCTATTTCTTAGTGGAGTCCTTGGAGTAGTCATCTTGTGTCTTTCCAGACTATGTTTGTTTATCTAAGAAAAAGGCTGGCAACAGAGTCATTACTAAATCATAATATGCCTCGAACATCATGGCTGTTACGTCAGTTCCTTGGGCCTATAAGATTTTTTTTTTTTTTTTTTTTGCATTGTTAGGAACACATTCACATTTTGGGGTCTGCCGAAGAACCTTATGGCTTGGAAGGTATGCCTACTTGATTCTTCTTTTTGTGGTCTAATAACCCAAGGTTATCAGCCATTTGTGAGTTAGGACAGATCTTGCGGCCCAGGTATGTTCTGGTTTTCTCAGTTACATACCTGTCCGTAAGTTATTGCCTCGTTTCCTTCCATAGCAATTCTTTTTCCTGGCATGATTGCACATTTCCTCCAGGTTAACCAGCAGATAACATAAAAGGCCATGATGTTTCTTTGAAATAAAAGGAAGTGGGTGTTGATTTTTCCTAACCTAGCCACAAATTCTTATGGAGAGATTAGGGAAAATCTCTGAATCACTCATCAATGAGGGTGGTTTTGTGTATCCTCCTTGGCAACTTAGTGAGATTTACATTTATGGTTATCTATACTTGTAGACTTTACTGTTGCTTCTTTTATGGACTTCTGGCTATCTCCTAGGGTTTTAAATTTTTTACTTACTTTTGAATTATGGTGTCATGAACACCTTGTACATAGTTTTGCATGGAAATTGACTTAATTTTCTTGGGCACAAACATGCCCTAGACCTGAGTAGATTATGTGTGTTCAGTTAAGTACACAAGGACAAGCAGTTTTTCCAAGTAGTTATTCTATTGAATTCCAACCATCAGCATGTGACACATAGTTATTGTATTATATTTCAGCCAGCAGCATGTGATATATGTCTATATCCTTATCAACACATGGAACTTTGGTATCTTTTGTTTTTCTGATTATGACGGTTTTAATTTTATTTATTTTAAGATTTGTTTGCTTTAGCTCACTTAATATTCATACCTCTTTTAGTATAAACAAGTTGATTTCTTTATAAAACTTTCACATTTGTACACTTCAATTGTTCTCACTTGAATCTCTATTTTGCTTACTGTGTTCCAAGTATATTATTCTTTTAAGGAGTTTTATTTTCCTTCATTTAATTCACAATTATTATTATGGGACTGTTCATGCCACAGTGTATGTGGAGGTCAGAGAACAAAGTGTGGGAGTTGGTTCTTTCCTTCTACCATGTACATTTCAGGATTCAGACTCAGATTGCCAACCTTGGTACCTGGCACCTTCATTTGCTGAGCCATCTCACGAGCTCTACTGTGTCGAACCTTCAGTCCTTCCTGCTTCCTGTCACTTGGTAGCTAAAGTTGGAAGCTCTGTCCAGCTCAGTTATTTTGGACAGGAGTACTTCACGTGTGTACTCCCCTCCCCCTTCTCCTCCCATCTCCTCTCCTCTCCCTTCTCCTCCCTGCTTCTCCCTCCCCTTCCTCTGCCCTCCCCTCCCTTCCCCTCCTTTCTCCTCCTTTTTCTGATACTATTACACCATCATAATCAGTCTGGGCTGATGCAACAAATTGTCACTAAATTAAGCATCATTTGTTTCTTATGTGAATGGATACTGAAAGCCTAGGATCAAACTGGCAACAGTGATGTGTTGTTGGCTAAATTCTTTTTTTTTCTTTTTTCTTTCTTTCTTTCTTTCTTTTTTTTTTTTTGGTTATGGTCATATATGTCCTTTCTTAGTATGAACAGTGAGAAGAAGCAAATGATCTCAAATCAAGTTTTATAAGGACACTAACCCATTCATGAGAGCCCCATCTTTATAACACAACTCATCCAAAGTCCTATCTCAAAATACCATTATGTTATATCTAAACAGCACCTCTAAATACTGTCATTTTCTACATGCTACTGTTGAATGTCATGGGAGTGTTCCTCTTTGCTTCTGTGACCTTAAGTTTGGGTGAGCACTAAGCTGTTGTTGACATTTGCCCTTGTCTAATTTCCCAACAGCTTACCTCTCGATTCTCTAAATTATCCATCTATCTATCTATCTATCTATCTATCTATCTATCTATCTATCTATCTATCTATCTACATTTACTTCTTTTATTTCTATCCTGAGAGCATATTTTTAAACAACAAAATGTATAGTCATAGTTTGGTTTAATCTTTTGATTTTAATTTCATTTTTTCTTTTATTGAAAGTTGATTTTAAAATTTCTGTTTATTTATTTATTTATTTATTTATTCACTTTACATCACAGTCACATCATTCCTTCTCCTACCAGTCCCCCTTTCATTAGCCCCTCCCCAACCCTCTCCCCTTCTCTGAGAAGGGGGAGAATCCCCCTTTGTACTAACTCACTATAACCCATCAAGCCACTGCAGGACTAGGCATATCTTCTCCCAGTGAGGATAGACAAGGCAGCTCAGTTAGGGGAACAGGATCCACAGGCAGGCAACAGAGTCAGGGTAAGCCTCCACTCCAGTTGTTCAGGACCTATGTGAAGACCAAGCTGCAGATCTGCTACATATGTACAGAGAGGCCTAGGTCCAGCCCATGTAAGTTCCCCAGATGGTGGTTCAGTCTCTGAGAGCCCCAAGGGTCCTGGTTAGTTGGACTCTGTTGTTCTTCCTGAGAGTTCCTATCCCCTCCAGATCCCCCAAGCCTTTCTATTCTAGGAAAGGGTTTGTGTCATCTTTTGCGGGGAGCATCCTTAAAAGAAGGATTATTGCTCCCAAGAAACACATGCTTGTGTTATTTTTTAATTAGTATCAAATCCTCTTCATGGGATTTAAGAACATTTGTCATTATATCCAGCAATGAAGAAGAATGTCTATTTTCTCATGGTCTATCCAAGAGGAAAACTGAGACGAGATGACCAGTTTGTGAGAAACCTGTGATAAGCATTTCACCAAATCAGGGGAGTTACGTGCTGATTAGGTTCTCTGACCTTCCCTTGTCTTTGAAAACCTAGGCTTTCTTTCCTCTCTGTGTCCAGTAGTTCTGGCTCTAGTCTCCAAGTGGAAAGAAGGGGAGTCACAGGTTTGATATCTCCTTAAGTGGGCCCCTTAAGCAGCCAAGTGGACCAGATTGCTTTCTGATAGATCACCCATACTTAAAATTAAGTATGGAAACATGTTACTCTGAACTATAAAATGCCGCCCTGTCCTGTGTCTGCGTCTTCCTTTGGGTACTCAGGCTCATTGCACACCAGGTTGGACTGGAGGAAGAGAAGCTTAGCTGAGATGGGTGGGTGCAGGAAGGATCTTGGTTGACTGTGAATGTATGGGTAAAGAACATATATACCTGGAAACAGCTTTGGAGAACTGGTTCAGTTTATGGGGGAGACCTTTGGGGGGGTTAATAAGGGATATGGGGGGATGGCCTGAGCTAGGGAGTTGTATATGCCTTATTAACACGAGGAGGGATTCCAGGTGCTGCTGGACATGACCTTATAAGGGGAAAGGAAGGTTAACTTGGCTACTGGCTATGTGACCTCCCCTGGTGAGGTAATGGTTGGGGGCCCAGGGCTATGTGGGCTGGGACGTGCAGGCACCAGGGCAGGTGTGTGTGTGTAGAGGGGGGGTGGGGGAGTTATCCTACACTGCTGATCTTAGGATGAGATTTCCAGGGTTTGGACACGCCTCAGCCGCATTCTTGAGAATGCTCCAGGCCTTCTCTTCCTGGTCCCAAAGCTCCCTGACCCCGCAATCGTGAAAACTGCTTCACAAAACAAAGCAAAGCAAAGCAAAACAGAACATCTCCCACTCAAGAGAACTTCTAAGACTGACACTATGAAAGGTTGATCCTACTGTCCCCTCTTTGTAAGTAAGATAAAGTCAGGGGCAGGCTGGAGCCTCTCAGATAGCACTAATGGGAAATATGGGTCAAAAGTTTCCCCAGGTAGCAGGTTTTCTTCCTCAACAGAACCATTTCAATTATAGTTTTGATTCTAAGACAAGAGGCAAGGTTGGGCCAGATATGCAGTTTCTTTGGATTGTTTCTATGGAAATCAATTTATAAGAACATTAAAACAGGGGGAAGAAAATGTGAGGCATGCAGATATGGCGTTGGACTGAGGATGCCTGACACACAGTAAACTCCTAACACAGAGAAATAAATTGATGACATAGCTGAAGGGAAAGTATGTACGTGCTGAAAACCTAGCTTTTTGAATATAGAGTCGGGTGCCATCTGGTGATCAGAATGTGAATTGCAGGGCTGCAAGGCCTGTCTGTCTATAGGAGGGTTTAGGGCATCAGAGGGTCTCTTCATGAGCCCAAACACTCAGAGGACTCAGAGAGATCTGTACCCTTAGGATCCTGGCGTCTGGGAAAGGTTATGAAAAAATTATGCAAATGAGTGTTGACATGCATGTAGCTGTCAAAAGCCCATAGGTTCAGATCCAGGTTGCGACTCTTCTTTTTTTCTTTTTTTCCTTTCCTTTTCCTTCCCCCTCCCTCTGGGTTTTTGAGACAGGGTTTTTCTGTATAGCCCTGGCTATCCTCAAACTTGCTCTGTAGACCAGGCTGGTCTTGAACTCACAGAGATACACCTGCCTCTGCCTCCTGAGTGCTGGGATTAAAGGAGTGTGCTATCTCTGCCTGGCCACCAAGATTTCAACTGGAAAGAAGCCTAGACAGGAATTTTAAAGTCTAGCTTGTTACTTTGTACCCATTATGTGGCATGGAGGCAATCATGTTACTTTTTGGATTTGTGATTCGTTTTTTTTTTTCTCTCCCAAAACATGGTCTCTTTATTTAGTCTTGGAGCTTGAGCTGACCTTGAACTCACTGAGATTTGCCTGCCTCTGCCTCCTGAGTTCCAGGATTAAAGGCCTATGCCACTACCACCCAGCACAACTTTTCTTTCTGGAAAGTGTTTCTGAGGGGTTTTTTTTTTGGGGGGGGGGTGTCAGGCCATCTGGAACCGCTTTGCTATGAGTAGCTATGCTCAGTGACAATTCTCATACAGGTTTTCTCATGCACACATATATGCCCGAGACTCTTTAGTAACTGAGACTGCATTAGTTTGGTCAATGTTGCATTGTTTGTCTGAATAAGGAATATATGACATTTCTCTTCCTCCTGTATGATGGCTTCCTTTGTCACATTTCCCATTTAAATGGGATGTAGCATAAACATCTCAAGGTTGAAGTCTAGAATTACCCCCACAATATATTCTGAGGCAAAAATGTAAACTGTGTAATATATATGGAAATCAGATAGAGACAATGAAAAGCAATTCAACTTCTAACACTAGAATAAGAGATTGGTATATTAAAGTTTCATGAAATGCATAATTTGGCCAATTGGCAAAGACATGCATTCTTTTATGGTTGTAGGCTAGAATATGCAACCATAATTATTAAGAATGTTGAATTCTTGGGCTCATATGCTAGCTCATCAGACAGTGGTACTTGCCACTAAGCCTGACGGCCTGACCCAAGTTCGATGTTTGAAACACACTTGGTGGAAGAAAAGAACCAACTCCTGCAAATTGTCCTCTGCTCTTCATACGTGTTCCCTGGAATGAACACGCTCACATCCCCGCACTATAAGTAAATGCAAACCATTGTTTTAAAACAATAATAATTTTTCATACTCTTTGAGGAAGTACTCCTACTTCACTCATTTGTCTACACTGCTCGAGGAAGAGTTAACCATTTCCCCAGTTGCCCTAGAGCCTTTCCTTCAAGAACCCTGACCCCCTAGGCTTTGTTTCACAAGGTGCCTTCCATTACTGCTGTGCATGGTGAGGGTAAGCATGTGACCACTACAACAGAAGTCTGTTCCTCTCCTACCACATACCTCCACAAGAGGAAACAGAAGGCTAGCTCAAGGAAAAGCAGGAAAGTATGGCAGGAGTCTTCATTATTTCTCCCACACAAAGTGACAGGTGAGTTTGGTATCCAGCACCCTGAGGAATTTCAGAAAGGTCTGGAATGTATGGACTTTCCTGAGTTATGTGAGAGCAGGCCGCCCTGCTTTGTTTACAGTGGAAAAATTTTCGCCTACTGTTAAATGTGGTAACAAGACCCATCAAGATAAAATGAACACATTCCTCAGCTGTATTCATTTTGAGCCTACTTCCTTGTCCTAGACCAAAGTCAAATTCCTGCCAAATTCCTAGGAGGTGACACCAAGAGTTGTCCACACTGGATACCCAAATGCCCTTCATTCTCCGCGTACAGTCAGTATTGTCCATTCCTTAAGAACATTTCAGCTCCAGTGGAGAATATCAATGTACAGTTCTTCCATGTTTTTCTTCTGTCTGGGCTCATCAATTGGCTGGACAACTCTATTGACCTTGTTGAAAGCTGGTCTCCTTTTTAAAACTTGTTTACTGAGTCAAATACTAATCTTTTCCAGATAAATCTTCAAGACAGCCTCAGAAATAATGCATACCCTTGATTCTATCAGTTAACCCATATAATCAACTGTTACCATTCAGGACGGCAACTTTTTGTCTGTATTGTTAACCTGATCTACTCATTTTCCATGAATCTGCCATGGGAAGACTTCTCTTAGTCTTTTCCTGAGAGTCTCTGGAATTGCCAGATATAGTAAATATAAGTATGTCATATCTAGTAGAATCCCAATTTCAGATAATCAAAATAATATGGCATGCCACAACCAAAAAAAATAATTGTTCTTGTAGAACTGAAATTGTATTGAAGTGGCTATATGGAGTAGAACCAAAACACTCTAAGGACAGTGGTGGCTGCTGCACTCCCAGATGCCAGCTCTGGTGGTATTGTATAGCAATCCCTCCTCAGCTCATTAAGACACAGGAATTTCTAAAGGATAAGAATTTCCTTGATAAGACAGGGAATTTTAAAGACAAGCGCCTTGAGACTCAGAAGTAAACAGTGCAGGAGTCTCTGGAAGTCTTTGAAACTGACCAGATGCCCAAAGCGCTTGCCTCACCATGATTATATAAACAGTAAGGACTTTTGGGAAGACAGAAACCAGCAGATCTTCCTGAAAGAGAGAAAGAGAGAGAGAGAGAGAGAGAGAGAGAGAGAGAGAGAGAGAGAGAGAGAGAGAACAACTGAGCTGCCTGGAAGAGACTCGGGTCAGCTGAACTGACAGCAAAAGGCTCTCTCCAAAGTGAGGCTCTCTCGCCCATAAGTGAGTTCCAGGTCATGCTGGATGGGCTTTCAGTGATACAGCTGCCCTTGAGTGGTTCTCCACATGTATGTAACACCTCACCCACACTCCTGTAAGTAACTCCAATAAACTCACTATTTCACCAAGTGGGACTTTGGTGGTATCTTTTACACTGCTATATCATTGGTTCTCTATCTGGGATAAGTAGACACTTGTTTATGTTTCCCTAGGGATAGTGTCACAGTATTGCTTACCTATGAGATATGTCTCTGGAGGGGATTATGAACATCTCTTAGTTTTGTCTGTTTTGCAACAGATGGTAAATTATGCATCTTCCTTCCTTTATTGGGCTAGCTAACCTAAAAGATAGGAGATATCTTCAGGTCTCTGGGTACTGATTATACTCCTCTAAAGTCACATTTAAAGGCAACAACCTTCCCAACAGTGGGAACTTTCTGTAGTCACTAACTTTGGACAACTCTGCCAATTGCCTGCATCCTGCCCACTTTTTCTAGTGAGTATGATTTTTAGGTGGCCTGAAAGGTGAAGATGCTTTTGCTTTCAGTGGAATTCAGTGTCACTGAAGTAGGGGGACTGGGTGACATTGTCAGTTTATATAACATCATATGCACCATATTTGCCATATAAACCTGATGCCATGTCAATGCTGTTGATGTTGTAATGGTGCTAACGCTGAGATGATGTAATGAGAAAGGCAGAGCTAGGATTTGGACTCAGGGAAAGGTGTGGGTGACCACATAGAGAGCTGAATATCTCTTGTAGTGGGGAGACCTAATGTATTAGTCAGGGTTCTCTAGAGTCACAGAACTTACGGATATGCTCTACATAGTAAAGGAATTTATTGATGACTTACAGTCTGCAGTCCAAATCCCAACAATGGTTCAGTAGTAGCTGTGGATGGAAGTTCAAGGATCTAGCAGTTGCTGAGTCCCACACCGCAAGAAGGCGAAAGAGCAAGAGACAGACTCCCTTCTTCCAATGTGCTTATATGGTACCCAGCAGAAGGTGTAGCCCAGATTAAAGGTGTGTGCCACCACACCTTTAATCCCAGATGACCTTGGTCTCGGAGATCTCCCTGTCTTAATCTTCTGGATTCAATCACCACTGTGTCTCAAGATCTCCATACCAAGATCCAGATCAGAAACTTCTATCTCCCAGCCTCCAGATTGGGTTCACTGGTGAGCCTTCCAATTCTGGATTGTAGTTCATTTCAAATATAGTCAAGTTGACAACCAGGAATAGCCACTACACCTAACTATATTAGAAGGTTGGAAGGTCTTTCTTAGCAATTTGAAACTATTCCATGTCTGATGTCTTAGATGCTAGGTGGTGCTCAGGAGATTCATATTATTCCACACCCCATGGATAACATCCTTGACTTTTCTGAGATTATTCTCGTCTCCAAACTCAGTCCTTAGAAGGGGTTAACTATGTTCATCCAAGCATTTTAACAACCACATCAGCCTCACCTATTATTCAGTCTTCCCTTTTAAGATGTAGTTTTATTTTTAATTCTGTGTGTGTCTGTATGGATACTCATGGAAGAGAGAAGAAGATGCCAATTTCCTTGGAGCTGGAGTTAGAAGCAGTTATCAGCTATCTTGCTTGTGTACTAGAAACTAAATTCTGAAAGAACAGCAAGTGCTTTTAACTACTAAGCAATATACCTCCTCCTTCTCCTCCTCTTCCTCTTCTTCTCCCTTCTCCCTTCTCCTTCTCCTTCTCCTTCTCCTTCTCCTTCTCCTTCTCCTTCTTCTCCTTCTCATTCTTGTCCTTCTTCTATTTCTCCTCCTCCTTCTTTTTGAGACAGGATCTCAATATGTAGCCCTGGTTGTCATGGAACTCACTATGTAGACCAATCTGGCTTTGAATGCACAGAGATTTGCCTGTCTCTGCTTCCCAAGTGATGTTATTATAGACATGAACCATCATGCTTGGCCTCTACTATTTATTCTTAAATGAAAATTTCCAGTGATGTATAACAAAATTCCTGGCCACACATCTGGCCAACCCAAAGCTATATGGCGCCTCCTTAATTTCTATCCTCAAAAGTCAAAGTTGTTCACATCTGTCACTCTGTAAGTTTCTAAAATCAGAGTTGGTTATCAGGTTCTATGATACTGTGGATAACAACAGTTATAAAGGGCAGAGCTGTATTCTTACGGCACTGTCATGAAATAAAGTAGCATAGCATAGACAAGATTGATATAAGGAATCTGTTTGCTGTCATGTCCCTATGGTGTCCAACCCAAGAGACTTCCAAACCCACCTGTAATTTTAGATTTACTTCTTAAATGGCATTTCTGACTCATACAATTTATGTATATTTGTACCAATAGACACTGACAAGCAGGATTTAAAAATTATTGTACCAGTCTGTTTCCAAGTGAGAGACACATCTATTCCATGTGTTTGTCAACAGTTGGTGCCATTCATCTATTTCATCTATTTGTTTTTGTGGATTTTTTTTCTCCTATTTTTAGAGATGAGGGGGAACTCATGTATTCCCTGCTGATCTTGAATTTGCTAACTGAGGATGGCCTTGACTTCCTAATTCTCCTGCCTCCACAGCCTAAGTGCTAGGATTATAGGCATGCATCAGAATGTCCATTTGCATGTAGTGCTGAGGACTGAATCCAGGGGTTCACAGATGCTAAGCAAGTACTTTACCAACTGAGCTACAACTTCAGCCCTTGTTTTGTTTGAGAGAGTATTTGAGGATGACATTGAATTCCTGATCATCCTGGATCAGTCTCCCAAGTGCTGGGATTAAAGGACTGTTAGTTTTAAAAGGTAGATCTCTAAAGTGTCTCTTTTAAGTATAAAAGATGTCTGCCCCCCCCAAGGATTCTATATTAGTCCATCATCTCAAGAGACATATATCCAAAGGGGATCATATAGATACAAAATGGCTTATACAAGCATTAGGCAGTCATGCTGTAAATACATGATAATCTATAGAATAGTTACAGCTAAACCTCAAGGACAAAGAACTGAAAGAGCCAATGCCACATCTGAGAAGGCCCCCATCCAAGATCAATCTCATCCAAACATCTTCAAAGACACACCCCAGATAGTGTTTGATTAAAAGTCCAAGTACTTTTTGGTCAATCCAATTGAGACTTAAAATGGCCACCATGCACTGCCGTTTTCTATGAGTCCAGTGTCTGTCCTATGGAGTTTGCTATGCAGATATTGCTGCTTTTACACTTAGTATGCCATATTTTCCTTGGCTCACTTCTAAACCATTTAAATTAATATGAATTTAGAGGATACACTAAACTGGAGTTTGGCAAAATACTGGTCAAATGTGGTGACGTTTACTTCAACAGTCTCATTAAGAATTCACTAAGTCTAATTGTCCCTCTTCTGGTGACATTAGTTAGAGCTGATCACCAGGTTCAAGTGTTATTAGCTGATGAAGTCAATATAAAATTTCTAATCTGTATTACAAGGTTTTTTTTTTTTTTCAGTCAAGGAAGATTGTTGCGTAGATCTGCATTTTAGGAAGGCTTTGAATGGGGTGCCAAGGTAACTCTATGAGCACTGGTATATTGTTTAGGAGTCTTCTATTATCAAAACTTATCATCTTTGCTAAATCCTGGTATACAAAAAAGGTTCAGGTAAATGCTAATTCTTTTGTAGTCGTTCCTGTTAGACTTCCTGCTCATATGGGAGGCAGAAGCCCAGGAACCACACAACACTGGTGGGAGAAGGTGTCCCAATAGAAGGACATCCTGAGACACGACTGCTCTGGAACAACCCAGCTCTGATAGGAAGCCTCTTCAGCACAAGCATTGGAGCTCTCAGGGGAGGGTACCCCGAGCTGAGCTAAAGGAGCTCAGGATGCTCAGCCATCTCCAGGATTATAACTTCCAAGGGAGGATAGCCCCAGCTGAGTACACAGAGCTCAGCAGGCTCTGCCCTCTCCTTCTTTTCACTTCCTCCCTTCTCTTCATTGCTTCCTGGCTTCTGAGGGAGTCACATCAGACAGGGTCCAAGGTGTAGAGAGAAAGGACTCCAGAAGGAGACTCCTAGTCTCCTGGAAGGGAGTTGACAGCCAGGAACTGAGCAGACACAGTGTTTATATAGGGGTGTACAATTTCTAAGATGGAAATTTCCAGAGTGATGATTGGTGAGATTTCAAATACTGAGCTTGGGGGAGCTCAGCAGTTGGTGGGTTTTCCTGTTCATGGATTGGTTGGTTTTACTGCTCAAGGATTGGTGGGTTTTGCTCAGATTTTTCACCTAAAATTAGTATAATCTGGAACGGGTCCTGTTGAGAGGCTGGAGATAAAGTTTGTGACCTTTATGGAGGCTGGAATCTTTGTTATGACAGTTAGGAAAGTCTGGGGTGTGCCCTGGCTACTGCAGCTCCTCAAGACCCAACCTGGCGGCTTTCCTGTCTTGATGGTTTCCAAAGTTTCCAAAGTATACAATGTTAACAATTCGAGTCCCCGTTAGGGGAAGCCTTTCCTGCTCCTTAAGCAGTGTGAATAGCCAACAGTGCCACTTTTCAAAATACATTTGTTATTCCAGTACCCTGAGAAGTTGAGCAAAAAAAAAATCTTATTTTTTTTCTTTACATCTAAGTTTCTTTGAAGTTTNGAAACTGAATATGTGAACACTTGAAAAAGGACGAGTCTGATAGGAAAATGAACTATGAATTTAATCTTATATTTGAATGGCTTCATGTAGCTATCTAATGCTACACACCTCCAATGCGTACTACATAGCATCAGGTCTAGACATGTTTTAATATCTTAATCTCTTCACTTATTAATACACCAATGCTCATTTACAGCACTAGATAAAGGGAGACCTGCTGCTTTATTATACCTGCGTTCTAGTAGAGGATGGAGACCTAACTTGGATTGTTCAGCGACTCCCACACTGATGAAAATCTATATTATTTTTAGTCTTGTTCTGTTATGATTTATTTTACAAGGAAAGACCTTCTACTTGTTTATGCCTTTTGATATCTGTGCATTGTGCTTTGGGGAGAGAAATTTAGAAGAAGGGTGACTTGATCAGAAATTAAAAATCCTCTCTCTCTTAGTGACAAGATTTGAATCTGAGACTCCAGAATACAGCAGTGAGAAAGAAATGGGAGGGAGGAGAGTAAATGGGTCCCTGGGTAAATAAAGTGCTTGCCAGAAAAGCACGGAGACCTGAAGTCAGATANCCGGAATTCACGTACAGTTGTATGAGACAGTACAGGTCTGTAATCCCAGAGCTCCTCCAACCACACACGCTGTGGTAACCAAACATTTCCCAGGAGCTCAGGAGACTGGTAGCTTAGCATNTGCCATAGCTAGCAGGAGACAGTCCCAACAAGGTGAAGGGTGAGGACCACACCCGAGCTGTGGGGGGCTTCTGATCTAATGCTTTTGATTCCCTGTGATTTCTGCTTTCTCATTTTCTTGCTGTATGGTATGGGTGAAGAGATTTCTCACTGATCCTCAGTNACAACAAATATCACAATNGAGTAAAGAGTAATCATGANGCAGNCAAGGTGAGAGACCAGGCCTGCGTTCTAGTTGTCATGACTGTGCACAGACCTCAGGACCCTGGGTGAGTTCTTCTAATTTGATGGCCTCAGACCTAGAACAAATGGGGTTCTCAGTATGGAAATAGTGGAAGCACCCATGAATATGCACATGTCCCCATAGCATGCATAAATACATACACATGTATACCCTGCATCCATCCACGAGCGAGAAGGGAAAAATTGGAACATATTTTATACCTTGCTTTTAAATCAGAAGGTGTTCCTCTACTCAGCATAATAGTTCATATGAAAGTAAAACCAGAAACAACAGAAAAGCAGAATATTAACACTCTATAGGAAATACTCATAGTAAATGTGACATATAAGTTACATTTGCATATGCACACATACAACAGATGGCGATGTCACAGTGCTAATACCCGGGATCATAAGAATATTAACCATTAATATGTTCAATTCTGCACATGACATATTGTGTGGCTTTTACATGGGTATGACCAACATACCTATCCAAAGTATCCAGGATGAAGACTTTAATCATGATTAAAGTCCACTATGGAGACAACTTTATGATCAAGTACAGTATAACATTACAGCAGGAATGGCTGTCAGAAGAGAGGTGACCATCACATACCTATAGGAAATCTCAGAGCCCAATAGGATAATATATTCCCACAGTAACATAGGAAGTGAACTACTTTCTCTTACACATCTCTTAAAGTTTCCACAACTTTCTTAATGGAGCGTTTAGTCAGGCGACAAACATTTGAAACAAGAGCATGGTAGGAACAGCTTGTTTTCAAACCCAGTACTCTTCTCAGGGAGTAAGCACGGGTGCCTTCTGCCAATTCAAGAGGCTCTGTTTGGGAAAATTCAGGAGAAACATGATGGAAAACGACCGTTTTTTTTTTTTTTTTTTT
>NC_034613.1:115301572-115304451 GCF_900095145.1 Mus pahari
TAAAGGCGTGCGCCACCATGGCCGGCTTACTACCGTTCTTTTAGTGGCCATGTATATGCATCAATAAGTGTAATTTTAAGTCTTAGAAAAAGAGACCGTAAGTTATCAGTTACAATAACATGGGATACCAAGGAAATTAGCAATCTGGCCCATGTGTGGAGGTCAGGGGACAACCCTTGGGAGTTGGTTCTCTCCTTTCTCCACAGCAGCAAATACTTTACCTGCTAAACCATGATGTCGGCCCAATAACTTATTCTCTCTGAGCAGTGCAAACGACACGACTTTACCACCTTTGAAGAAAGTCATTTATGAATATTAACCCACACTCATCCAAATAAATCAACATAATAGTAGCCCTAGCAATAGAAATGTTAATAATATACAATAATATTGGTAGCTTGCTTGTTATCTAGCACTAAGAGATAAGTTACACCAAAACTTTCTAATGACTTATGAGAAGAAGGTATTGTTGCCTAGCTTTAAATTTATATGGGAATTGATGCACCCAAAGGGATTTATCAGAATGGATTTGAACACAGTTTATGCAGCACCATAATAAATACCTCTGAGTCTCTCTGACAATCAAAGTCCCTATTGTCACCATTGTAGCAAACAAACTTCCCGTAAGCAAACATCCATTTGCCTTTCACACACTGAGCAGAATTCTCCCAATTGTCTGCATTCTCTTCTAAGGAAGGTAGCCTGCAATAGAGTAAGCGGTTTACTTTTAGAGAAAGAGAGAGAAGGGGTGGTTGTGTGCAAGCAGTGCCAGAGTGGAGGATTAGGCTGCAGGCCACTGTTGCCACAGTAACCTGACGTCACCAAGGTGACCAATAACAGTTTAGTTAGATCTGCAAGGATTTTGCTTCTGCGAACATGTTTTGATCCACAATTTGCTCAGAGATCTGCTAATAAAATGTGCCCTGGCACACCTAGTCAAATGACTCCGATTTCTTTGGTTGCCTTAAGGAGTTTTACTTTCAGGGACAGGCAAGGGCATGTAAAAGGGCCAGGCAGAAGTGTTAGAAGTTTGTCTAACAATCCTAGCATCGATATTGCCCTAGAAACCTGATACCTTTATGACTACCAAAACGTCTTTTAAATAATCTGGTTTGATGAGCACGGTTCTGCCTTTAAAAACATACTTTTCAGTTCTGTGCCCGATTCACTTTAAGGAACATTTTCTTAGGGTACCTAAATGGTGAAAGGTGCTTTGTTCTCAGAAACAGGAAAAGGCATAAAGGGCGGGGGGAGTGGGCACAAGGAGGCATTTCCGGTTTCACCAAGACCTCCTGCATCCAGTTGCCATAGAAACCAGAATCCCTTTTTGAAGTCCTTGCGAATGTTTTAACAACATGGTTTGACAAGGACCAAGAGGCCCTTATTAGAAGAATGGGCTCCCTCCTGCCTTCTCTTTGGATGCCCTGAGGTGGGCATCCTTGAGAGGTGGAAAGAAGCAGGGATCACTATTCTAGGTGAACTCTTTACAGCGTTGAAACTAGGAGGCACAATGGCTCAAGTACAACAGAGATGTGGGATCCTGACCCTAAGGGAGTGTGCTGTCTTGGACTCATTTTCCATGTTGATCAGGTTTGAGAAAGAATAAGACATGGTAGAGGTCTCTGAGCCCAGCTTCTCCCTTTGTGAAATGGGGCAGAGCACTAGAGAGGGCAACTAGAGAGGGCCGCTGATACTGTCTGTCAACACCAGCTTAAATTGTAGTGAGCCCAGTGTATATCTCAGATGGATGTTAAAATTCAAAATGTTTTAAGTGAATAATGCTGTATAAATTGCCTTATTAAAATCATACAGAGTTATGGTCTCTTAAGAGATGGACCTCAATATATCATCATTACTTCACAGGCATAACAGTATTGGTTGTATAACTAGCCTCAGTATCTCTCCTGTCCCTAGACAAGTGTAATATTTGTTACCATTTGGTTCATTTTCCAGAAATATTATGATATAAAAGATAAAAGACAAAAATGTGAAGTATAATCAGAAGAGTCTTTTGTTAGGTGGAACTTTGGCAATTTGATTTGGATTATCTCATCTAGAGATCTATGTTTAATTTTATCCTCTTACTTTATTTGTTTTGCAGGGTTGAGAACTGAACCAAGGCCTTCAAATTGCTTGGCAGACATTCTACCCAGAGCTGTATTGCCTGCTCTGTTCAATTCCCCTCGTCCCACTTCAGAGAGGATCTCATTTGTAGAATGCCCAGCCTCAGTTTGCAAATGCTGGGATTACAGGCTTGGGACACCACACTTGCTTTCTTTGTTTACCTGTTGATGGATTTTTGTGTTGCTGTTCGTCAAGCTGCTATGAGCATTTGGGAATGGTGGCAAAACCACATTATGACATTTCCACTTACATTCTAAGAAACTGCAAGTTCTGCTGTACCTCACCGCTGAGTTAATAATATACCTTGAGGTCACTTAAGACTTAAGACAGCTATCCTGTTGTGTACTGAGTCTATTTGTTTAGCCTACATTTCAGAGCACAGTGCAACAACAAACCTTACTTACCTTGGACTTTTGCCATGCAGTCAACTTTTACAACCTAAACCAATGCGTAGCTGTAATCTTAAATCTCACGTTCATACAGTTCTGTGTCCCTGACTCAGATTAATACATTGTGCATATATTATGCTAATAAATGCTAGAAATAACAAATATAGGTTGAAAGCAAACTCACCACCTTACAAAATAAACGTCTGCCATAAATATTGCAGACAGCACACTGATATTATTGTATAGTATTAGTCTGCTCATGTGGGTCAACTGGAGTCAGTATCTAAAACCCTTGTTAAAAACCTCAAAGATTTCTGTAAAGTACCCCTCATTCATTTCCCATGTGCCTCTTTTTGATTTGTTAAA
>NC_034613.1:115304601-115310036 GCF_900095145.1 Mus pahari
GGAGGGGGAGGGGGAGGGGGAGGGGGAGAGGGAGAGGGAGAGGGAGAGGGAGAGGGGGGCACTCAGGTAACACAAGAATGACAAGACCCAGGGAGAGAAGTGAAAACACTAAGCAGAAGCACTTTTAAAATTTTTCTTTTCTTTTTTTAAAATGGGAAACCCACGCATTGTTAGGGACTCTGAGTTTATCACTGAGTTGTTCAAAGGGATGCAGACAGTAAGTCTTTTCATGTAACTCTGCTTTTCCTCCCTCCTAGCTTCCCTTTCCTGTGCTATCATAAAAACACTCTGACAGAATCAATTAGGACTCTTCACTGGACTCAGAATTCCAGCTTACTCTCCGCCATGGCAGGGAAGTCAGGGGTGGCGGTAGGCAGGAATCTGAAGCAGGAGTCACATCCACAGTAAGGGCAGAGAGGGTAGGAACACATGCACGCCTGTGCTCAGCTTCCTCTCTCCTTGTTCACACAGTTCAAGACCCAAACCCAGAGAAGGAATGGTGCCACCTGACTCTAGGCCGGAACTTCCCATGTACGTGAACATGAAAACAATCCCGCGCAGGCGTGCTCACAGGTCAACCAAATCAGACAATCCCTTGTTAAGACTCCTAGATTGCGTCTAGTTGACAATAAAATCTAACTGTCATATCATCTATGTTAAATATCCATCAGGGTGACGACTAGATCATATCGTCAGTATAAAAATAAGGTGGTGGGGCTGGTGAGATGGCTCAGTAGGTAACAGCACCCGACTGCTCTTCCGAAGGACTGGAGTTCAAATCCCAGCAACCACATGGTAGCTCATAATCATCCGTAACAAGATCTGACGCCCTCTTCTGGAGTGTCTGAGGACAGCTACAGTGTACTTACATATAATAAATAAATAAATTAAAAAAAAATAAGGTGGTTAGAAACTCCTAATTTCCATGCGGTTATTCCAGCTTTCATTGAGTTTCATCATCTACAGCTGCCGGTGCTTCCCATGGTCTGTATTTTCATAACGTTATGGGAATGTGCTCACATCTTATTGTAGTTTCCAATCATCTTTTTCTCATGATTAGAGCTATTGATCATTATTGTTTACTTATTTTACATTTCTGTATTTTTAGTGTAGTGTTTACTTCTATTATTACCATATTTCAGTTGTGGGTTTTCTATCTTCTCATGGATGCTTGTGAGATTTTCCGTATATCAGACATAAATGACAAGGTGCACAATATTCAAATACTTCTCCTAGCCATAGGCCTTTCTTGTCATTTTAATCAACCATCTTCCCTAGTTCTTCACTCTTTGACTATAACTTGGGTGTCACATCTGTGGAATCCTTACCTTAATCCCAGTCACAAGATAGTTGCTGATTGTCCTTTCCACTAAACCGCATTTAGGTTTCTTGACCATCAGTTGTCCACGGAATCAGGCATGGTAGCAGAGGCCATAACCCCCAAACTTGGGACAGTGTGGCAAGAGGAACATAAATGTGGACGAGTCTGGTCCTACGGCCAGTTTGAGGGCTGGGGAGAAACCCATGTCTCAAAGAAATCAGCTGCCCAAGTGTTTGTGAGAGTGTGCTCAGACTCTGTGTTTCTTTGATATGAGTGTGTTTTCCTTTTCTCTTTGTGATATGGGATCTCATATACCTACCTCATGCTTGTTCAAACTCACTGTGGAGTCAACACTGCCACTGGACTCCTCCCTCTCCTCCATCTGACTCACAAGTGCTGGGCTTGTGTGTGGGCTTGTACCAGCATGCTTACATACCTGTTTATACTGAGGATGGAGCATACTCTCTTGACTCCTGTGGGTTCATAATGAGTTTTCACATTAGGAGTATTGCTTTCACTTTTACTTTTCCCCCATGATTTGGGTCCTTTGTAGTTCTATAGGAATGTTTAATCAGCTTGCTAATTTGCTTGCCAATCTCTTCTAAAAGGTGGTAGGATTTTAGTGGGGAATCACAGTGAATCTATAGATTAATGCTGAAGGCATAGCAATCATAACAAAAGTGGCTTATGAATTGCAAAGATAGTATATATTCTATTTACTCTCTCAGCAATGTCTTCTAGTGTTCAGTATATAGGCATTACACACCTGTGTCTACATTACTCATATTTCACATTTTGATATTGCTATACATTATACTGCTTGAAATATACTATAATTACTATATTTTAAAAGCACTGTCAGTAGCCAAGTGCATAAAATGCTTTTGAGGAATGCTTTTAGTTGAGAGCAAAACGGAAAACACAGTTGATGTTTAACATGCTTTGTCCACATTTGCTGTCTTTGTGAGAAGAATTTCTATTTGTTACCCAAGGAAAACAATGCAAAGGATTTTTTTTTCTTACCCTAATTTTCCCCTTAATCCCACTTTGACTTTTAGCTGTTCTTTCATCTGTATTCTTTTGTTTTCCATAGCCATCCATCTGATGGTTCATTCAGTTGACATTTCAATGCATCATTTTTCATTATGTATGTATGTAGAGGTTTGAATGAGCAATGTTTCCCTGATTTGGTTCCTGCTTGGTGGTGCTCTGTTGGAAGGGAGAAACCTTTAGGAGGTGGAACCTAGCTGAAGACAGGTACATCACTTGGGTGAGCTTTGGGGTTTTATAGCCTCACTTCACTCCTGTTCTCTGTGCTTCTTGAGTGTGGATGCAAATGTGCTCAGTCAGGTTCCTGCTCTTGCCACCACACCTGTCTCCTCCCATGCCCCCTCCCCCAACATTATAGTGTCTATTTCTCTGGAACTGAAAGTCAAGACAAATGCTTCTCCTCTAAGTTGATGTTGATTGTGCTACTTTATCACAGCGACAGGAGAATGATTAAAATGGTGCATGTAAAGCACAAAGTAGCTCAACTACGCCAGGCACAAGCCTTTTCCCCAGCACTTGCAAGGCAGAAGCAGGTGGATCTCTATAACTTCAACCAGGCCAGCAAGGACTACATAGAAGACTTTGTCTCAAAACAATAGTTGGAATACTCTAGCCTCAGACACCATACTTACTGCCTATTTTCACCAATGTTCTTATTTTCCGCAATCTTAATTTGTATTCTCACTTGTGTCCAAGATCTAATAGCCTCACATGACTTCAGTGATCACACATGTTCCGTGTCCATAAGGAAATTATGTTGCCTTGTATCACAAGACTTTCATATGCCTTCCTATAGGATTGCCCTTGAGGTTAGGTAATGCAGGTCTTTTCACTGATGAATGATTTTTGCATTGAGAAGAACTTGTTACTTTTATCTACAATCGTTAATGAATTTTCCTATATTTTTTCTTATCCTTCTTGTAGTTTTGCTTCAATCAATATTTTGCTCTGTGACTGGAATGTAGGCATGAACCTCTAACATTTTCCTAGTGAATTTAGACCTGCCATTATTTTATGTTCCAAAACACTTTTATTGCATTTTGGTTTTAGTTTTTTTCCTTAAACATTAATTTTATAACCCCTGATTTCCAAATATTGTACCTGGATGGTATGTGCTTACTTAAATTTAAATATTCAAGCTAATACTTGGATACATTTGCTTTGGGTATATGTCTTGAAAATAGTTTTATATTCTATTTCAATAGGCAATAAGAACATCTTTATTTCTTAGTAAGTTATAACCATTTATATTCTTTACACTTATTTACTTGTTTGCTTAATTTGTATGTCTGATGGGGGCATACATGGTCTGCAGCCCAGATGTAGAGGTCTAGAGGACACCGTGCAGGAGTTGTTCCTCAGCTTAGATCATGTGCATCCTGGGGCTACAACTTAGGGCATCAGATGCAGTGCCAGGCATCATCATACCAGGCACACCATATACATTTTAGTCTGATCAATATATATGGTCATTTGGGTTGAGTTCTGTCCTCGTGTTTATAAATTCATAATTAATATACATAGGTGCAGAAGGTCTTCCACTAGGCTTTGTATTTCATTGTATTAATTTTTGATTCTGGGGATTGTACTAGGGTCAAGCCCATGCTAGCCCATGCTAATGCTATGCTCTGACACTGAGATATTCCCGCTAGTCACAGGAAAGCCATTTTACTTGTTGTTTTAAAGTAGTATATAGTGCATTATTCCTCATTATGGCTTGTTTTTTCTTATTTTTTCTTATTTAAATGCATTTTTATATAGCAAACATATCAATAATATTGAGTATTTTGAAGATCAAATAATACATAATGGGGTGGTTTTTAAATCAACTTCTCTTTGGGCAGTGGTTATCACACCCCAGACCTTCAAAATGCCTACTAAGTGGTCTCTCTACCACTAACTTTCATTCCTAGCAAAACACTCGCTTGGTAATGTTGCTGCTAGCAATATCAACTTCTTCCTAAATGTGATATCTTCACTAGGAACCGTCTTAGTTACTAGTACAGAGATATCAGACAGTGAAAATGGGTACTGTACATAAAATAATACACACAAATGCACACATAGTAAACTTCCAAAATAATTTCAAATAGTAATTGTGAAAATTGAGAATTATATACTTGGTTACCATAGTGAATTAAGTAGGCCATTGCTTACAAGTGTGATTTCAAGGTAGGTGTGATAGCACACACCCATAATACCAGTACTTGGGAGACAGAAACAGGAAAACCGTTGTAACTTAGAAGCCGGTCTACATAGTGAGTTCCAGGGCAGCTAGGGCTACATATCAAGACCCTGTCTCAGTAACAATATTTAAAAATATGATTTCAGTTTTCGAAGTAATGCATGTAAAGAACACATTATACATACATACATACATACATATATATATATATATATATATCACATAGATGCACATATATAGATCCTGATTTCTGCCTCTACTGATATATATGGGACTCTCTTTTAATGTGTAATTATTTGCTAACATCAAATGCATGTTACATGGGTTCACTGATACTTAACACATGGACTGCCATTAGGAGAAAATAGCCAATGTGTGGCCCTACTGTCAGTGTCTGACACTTAATACCAAATATATATTCCTGTCATATGCATTGTTTTGCCATGATCATGATAGGATGTACTCCTGACTAGTTTCCTACATTATTCTTGTACTCTGGTAGCATCCATTTGCCCAGGACATTCAAAGATAAAAATTCTGGCCACAGTGACCCAGACAACTGTAACCCTGTGCTGTGGAGATGGATTGCTGGGTGAGACTTGCTGACATCCAGCCTAGTCTAGTGACAGACCTTTCCTCAAGTGAATAAATCAGAAAGTGACAGAGTAAGTTCCAATGTACCCTTGTGGCCTTCACATGTATGTTAACATCCACCCACAAGCACTACACACACACACACACACACACACACACACACACACACACACACACAAAGACAACCACTCACAGACACAGACACAGAGACACACACACAGACACACACAGACACAGAGACAAACACACACACACACACAAAGACAACCACTCACAGACACAGAC
>NC_034613.1:115310356-115321365 GCF_900095145.1 Mus pahari
AGACACAGACACAGAGACACACACACATACACACACATATATATATATACACACAAAGGCACACAAGCACATCCACCCCTACATATGAATGCACACAGACACTCACAAAAACATGCACAGGCACATATACACACACAAAACCAAAACCTAATCCTTTGTGAACAAATGGTTCCAACTTTGCCTGTAAAAAATGATAAGCATGAAAAATAATTGTAAAATAGACCACAAACACCAGGGTGCTCTTGAAAGTCCCCAGGGTGCATAGCGCAATGCTGATGATTGACCGAGAATGAAGGTGTTCCTCAGGGAGGGATCTGGGTAGCCATACCATAGCCTTTTTGGAGAGGGGTTTGAATGTTTTGGAAACGTCTCTGGGTGCCATAGAATTCAATCCAAGTATGAATACCATATTCTCTACCAAATGCCCCTGAATAATCAGACACCATATTCTCTATGAAAGAGCACTGTATACACAGTCTGAACAGCTCTCTTTACACTGAGCAGCGATGAAGTGAGTTGTTGAGTACTAGATCTGTGGTGATCCACAAACGAAATGTTCAAGTATACGCTTGACGCTTCCAAACACACAAGATATACATTAACTTGGGGATATTTGCCAACATCCTTTCATTACAATGTAAAAATATAGTTTTGCTGTCACCTCGTGGCTATAATGAGAACTGCATCAGTGCGAGTCAAGCTCTGATGGTGTGGAGGTAGAGAACATAGGCTGAGAACTGGACTTGATGGGATCTTTCTTACCTCCGGAGTTGTGGAAATTTTTCACCTCCATATGCTTTCACATCTAGTCTTTTCCATGGGTTGTGAGAACTGAACTCGGATCATGAAGCATGCCGAGACACCTGCAAGTTAAAAAAAGTCATTTGCTCAGCTCCATAATCCTTTTTAAAATTCTAAATCAAAATGTCTTCCTCGCCGGGCGTGGTGGCGCACGCCTTTAATTTCAGCACTCGGGAGGCAGAGGCAGGCGGATTTCTGAGTTCGAGACCAGCCTGGTCTACAGAGTGAGTTCCAGGACAGCCAGGGCTATACAGAGAAACCCTGTCTCGAAAAAACAAAAACAAAAACAAAAACAAAAAAAAACAAAATGTCTCCCTCTTCTCCCCCTTTCCTTTTTTCAGATACCAGTGAAAAACCTGAGCCTGCCTGTTCTGACGGTCAGGAATTCTTCTTCCTATCATGAAGGGCTTGAGCCTGCCCCTCATCTACCTCCAGCAAAGCTACTTACTGACTCATTTGGTGCACCTTCCTGTTTCTTGGATCCTAACTCCAAAGGAATGGCTTTCTCTGTTCTTATTCCTCTCTTCCCTCCTTCCCGACAACTAGCATAATTTACAGCTTGTCTAATTAATGAGTTCTTCTTTACAAAATGATAGGGTATTCTTGAGATTAAAAGAAAACCAAGTTATCCACTATATAAAATAAGAGACAATATAAATATCAAAGTAGAAATGAGAAACTCTATATAAGGAAAAATCTGAAAGATATTCAAAAACCAATCATCTTATACACAAATAAATGTAGCACAAGGTCTACCCTTTCAAGAAGCTCAGTGAAACAAAACACAGTCAGTAAGGTAAACTCTCCCATGCTTTCTCTCATTTATTGAATCAAGAACTATATGTGCATTGTGAGTGTGGCTGTGTGTGTGTGTGTGTGTGTGTGCGCGCGCGTGTGTGTGTATGTGCTCGCATGTGTGCAAGGCATGAATCTAGAAAATGGGCCATGAACAGAATAGAAAGTTTGAGGCAGATGGAAAGAGAGAGGGCAATAAAATATGTGACATGAGCTGGAGAGATGACTCAGTCGTTAAGAGCACCAACTGCTCTTCCAGAGGTCCTGAGTTCAATTCCCAGCAACCACATGGTGGCTCACAACCATCTGTAATGAGATCTGATGCCCTCTTCTGGTGTGTCTGAAGACAGCAACAGTGTACTCATATAAAATACGTAAATGACTCTTAAATAATGTGTTACATGAAAGTAAAAGGTGAAATAAAAAATAAAAAAAATTAAAAAAAAATAAAAAAAAAACCCAAGAAAGTAAAAGGTGCATCTATTTGTGGAAGGACACACAACGGAAAAAAGAGATAAGTCTAAAAATTTTGAGTAAATCAGATACAGTACAAACACAAAGAAATATATGAAAAGGTATGGATAACATAGTCAAACTCCAGAAAATGGAATCAAAGAAAGACATATTGAAATCAGTTTGGAAGCAGCACTCTGTTTCTGGTAGAAGAAACTCTCTTTCTCTCTCTCTCTCTCTCTCTCTCTCTCTCTCTCTCTCTCTCTCTCACACACACACACACACACACACACACACACACACCACACACACACAAACTAAAATCAATTTATTTCAAGAAGTCGCATAGTCTAGAGAATATAGCATAGTAGTTGTTGAGATAAAAGAACTGAAACGTGAATTTCTATGTGTAGACAAATTATTCTGTAGGATTATAAGGGGATAGAAGGACAAAATCAAAAGGAAAACTTGGTTGTTAACATGACACATATTGATAAGCAGGATTAAAGGAAGTTCATGAAAGGAAGGCAAGTATATAGAGGGAAAAGAGAAACATTTGGAAGATCGAACAAAATAAGGAATGAAGAAAAATGGATGAAAAATGTGCAAATCTTATTTCCTCTTTGAATCAATATGTGAGGTGGTTGAAGCAAGAAGTGTATGTGCTGTTGTGTACTGTTTGTTGTTATGTGATTTAGTGTAATGTGGGGTAGCGTGGTGTGGTGGGCTGTGCTGTGTTGTGCTGTGCTATGCTGTGTTGTGAGGTAATGTGTTGTCTTGTGTTGTGATGTGCTGTGGCGTGGAGTGTTATAGTGTAATGGGGTGTGATATAATGTGGTGTGCTGTGCTTTGGTGTGGTGTGGTGTGGTGTAATGTGGTATGGTCATCTATAGATATAGAATAACTTTATTGAAGGTTCATCTGATCCTCTAAAGATACAGGTTATATGAATTGAGGACTTTACTATTATGCAGGGTGTTGGAGATTTGTTCTAATTCTTTGGTTCAATCAGGAACATGTGTGCCCCCAAATTAAAGGTCCTTGTCCCCATTTAGGTTTTAATTGATCAATAAGGATGCCATCAGCTAATAGTTGGGAAAAGGGGAACAGGGTGGGACCCTTAGAGTTGCCAGAGCTAGGAAGCAGGAGGGAGGAGAAAGGAATCAGTATATCACTATGACCCAGGGGAGAAATTTGAATGGACATAGGAGGTTCAGAAGATAAAGCCAAATTTTGTGTAATTCGCAACTAGGCACTTCCTTGATTGGACCTGGGGTAGCAGGGGAAGGTTTAGGAGTGTCCAGCCTTTGAGGTAGCCAAGGCAATTTCCAATTAACTGATCTCTCTCTCTCTCTCTCTCTCTCTCTCTCTCTCTCTCTCTCTCTCTCTCTCCCATTCACAGATCCAAAAGTTCCCTGGGCAAGTGACTAGAAGTCTAGAAGGGCTACCCACCTGGAGCAAAAACAGGTGTAGCACAAACTCACCTCTCCACGGAAGTATTGGGAAGGAACAATAGTGACAATGACACCAGAAAGAGCTGGGAATGCAGCACACATGCACCACATGTGAGGATCACTAATCTAACACCTGTGAGTTCTGGGACCCCTGATGTAATAGAATTACTCCAAAGTGCCTTGGCCCCTCCATCTGTTTGAGATGGCAGGGTGATTTTGCACATGAAATCACATTAAACCTCAAAAGACAGTCAATGAACATAAGGAGGGATATGGTTAACCTATTGAGTAGATAAGGATGGTGGGAGGGAACTAACTCACCCAGTGTGTCCCCACATTCCTTTCACCATTTTTGGCTGAGAGAGTACACAGCAAGCTGCTTTCTTCTCAATGAGCTCCTGCTTCTGGGATGCAGAGATCAAGCCCTTCTCTGTCACACTGGATGGTAGTACACAGGGAAATAAACACACGAAATAGAGGAAACCACGAGGAAAAAGCACCTAAAACCCAGAGGAGGGAATGATGGTTTCTTGTTGGAGCAGACTACTTCAGTGGAAGCTATACACGATGCCTTTCTCTTCCTAGCTCATCACACAACCCTGAACACACACAGCAATGGCAGGGAATGAAACACACAGCAGAAATGTGACCTTTTCCTTTCCTGGTACCATCCCTGTCTGTGTCCTATACACACAAGCTCAGAGTGTAACTTTCAGACTCAGGGAATTCTCCAGAGACATCTGATGAAGACTGAATGAATTCCTTTGGTCAATACTGGGACAAAGTCAGCATCAAACTGTAGAATGACAGCATGAGGGGATAACTGTGTGGGAAAATGGGTATTCTGAGTCATATTGATATAGATCATTATGGAGAATAAACAAGCAATGTACCAAACACCAGATCATCATTTAAGAGGCAGTAATAAAATTATAACACTAAAAAGCTGTCATCATAGCAATAAGTGATTTAACTAACTTTCATGTCTATATTATTAGTCTCTTCCAAACACCACAGAAGTCAGTTAGGAACCAAGGAATTGGCTATGTAATGCAGAGGGAAAGAGAGCACTATGCCACATGTGGTCCTCATATAAGCTTGCATCTGACTGTGAATGCCATGAGCTCATTATTTAACCCTTAATATCCCACATAGAGAATATTCCTGGAAACCTTGGAGACATATATACACACACACACACACACACACACAAGTATGTGTACAATCACACCCTTACAAATGCTGATGCAATATACAGCTCTCACCGCAAAGGAATAAGTTTATTCTGGAGTCAAATATGAGTGAGAAAATATGAGTGAGACAGATGTAGGTTACTACAAATTCCATGGTACAATATGGAAACCGTTTGATGAAGTGCTTATAGTCTTAGAGCAAATAAGCTACAAATCAATTACTTCTTATATACATTGATGCAAGTATTAAGCAGGCCAAAACTATGCTGTTGGCATTAGCTGCTATCTGATGACACTTTTCGTCTTTTGTTTGGTAGAAAACTGTGGTTAAGATAATATAATGTGAAATTAAAGAAAAATTTGTGTCAATCTTTGCAGACCCAGCTTCTTTCTAAGAATCCCTATTCCAACATACACAATGCTTCTCCCTAAACTCCCAGGAGTTTAGCTCCCTGGTATTCAATGATGTGTTGGTTGAGGGGCCAAAAAATCAAACCACATCCTGCAACAAATTCACCAATAACTGTTATACACAGGATGCTGAGAGCTACTCAATCATGTTCTTTGAGTGTGAGTCTAGTGAAATGGCCTGTGGACTATGTGTGTTGGGGCCTCATATCTGCTGGTGTATGCTGCTGTCTAGTAACTTTCACATTTTTCAATTTCTGTATTCTGCTTGACTTTTGGAAACTTTTCTGCAAGTTTCATAGAAATTTGCTATTGGACATGAACTTTTCAAACTTTCCTCCTATTTACGGACTTAAATCTCATTTTTAAAAAATTATTGAAGTTTTTATATTTTAAGGATTTCACCTTCTCCAGTTTTCCAATTTTGGTTTTTATTTGGTGTCTTGTCTTTGAAATCTTCACATAGCACCAAGTGACAGTGCTTTTTCTTCTCTGTATTCTATTAGGCATATTATAGCCTTATTCATATAAAATGGTTATTGCCTTTATATGTTACTTGATATTGTTCCCTTGCTGTTTTTAATATTCTACCTTTGCATTTGATGTTTTGATTATTATGTGATGAAAGTAGTTTCTTCTTTGGTCCAATCTATTTGGAGTTCTGTAAGCTTCTTGTATGTTCATGAGCATCTCTTTCTTTAGGTTGGGGAAGTTTTCTTCTATAATGTTGTTGAAGACATTTATTGGCCCTTTAAGTTAGTAACCTTCACTCTCTTATATAGCTATTATCCTTAGGTTTGGATTGTGTCCTGGAGTAGCTGGATGTTTTGGGTTGGGAGTTTTTTGCATTTTGCATTTTCTTTGACTGTTGTGTCAATGTTTTCTATGGTATCTTCTGTACCTGAGATTCTCTCTTCTCTCTTGTATTCTGTTGGTGATGCTTGTATCTATGACTCCTGATCTCTTTCCTAGGTTTTCTATCTCCAGAGTTGATTCCCGTTGTGATTTCTTTACTGTGTTTACTTCCATTGTTCAGAACCTGGATGGTTTTGTTCAATTCCTTCACCCGTTTGGTTGTGTTTTCCTGTAATTCTTTAAGGGGTTTTGGTGTTTCCTCTTTAAGGGCTTCTACCTGTATAGCTGTGTTCTGCTGTATTTATTTAAGGTAGTTATTTATGTCCTTCTTAAAGTCCTCTATCCACATCATAAGATGTGATTTTTAAATCCAAATCTTGCTTTTCCAGTGTGTTGGGGTATCCAGGACTTACTGTTGTGGGAGAACTGGGTTCTGATAATGCCATGTAGCCTTGCTTTCTGTTGGTAAGAGTCTTGTGTTTGCCTTTCATCATCCGCTTATCTCTGGTGTTAGAAGTTCTTGCTGTCTCTGGCTTGAGCTTGTCCCTCCTGTGGGCCTGTAAGCCTGTGTCAGCACTCCTGGGAGACCAGCTCTCTCCTGCCAGAACCCATGCACAGAGGGCTGTGGGACAGCCTCAGTTCCTGGGTGCAGATGGCGGCTGGAGGGACCCTGTCCCAGCTGCTCTGTCTCTTCTGCTACCTGTGTGCTCCTGGCTGGCCCTGCCTTAAAGTCACTGGAGAGAAAATTGAAACATAAATTTAAATCATAAATTTAATAAGAACTTTACACCTGAGAGTTTTGGCATATGTATCCATTAAGACTAGATATTTACTCTTAAATTCTTTGAGTCATAATGTATTCAACCATAGAATGGGTATAGGTTGTATAGATTGTCTTAGAAAGGGTGAAGGAGTTGGAGGAGAAACAAATGCAATCTTTATGAGTGCTTTGGAAGCCTGGTGTAATTTGGTAACTATAAATTGTTATATGATGTTGCTATTTGGTTCTCTTCTCTAGATTTTCAGCATCAGACAAAGAATCTCCAATGTGTTTACTTCAGTCAGTTCCAGGGTAGATACCATGGATATTCCAAATTAGTTTGGGGTGCATGTGTAACTTGAAGACTACCCGAATTCCATCTCAGGACTGCAAAAGCCTTGGAGGACATTATATACTCAGGTTTCCAAAATTACTTGAGACCTGGAATGTTTTGACTAGAATCTGCTGCACCTAAATCCAGATTGATATCATGTTTTTCCACTTGAGCACCATTTTGTGGAGGGATCATTTGACATATTAAGGTGAATAGCCTTGAGTATTTGGCTCTGTTTTCATTTCTTCAGGTTGCCTATGTTAATGGTACTGTGTTCATGTGGATCCCATCCTCGTTGACTTCTTAAACATATTTATTTGTTATAACCATGACTCCCTTGCTAAATCAAAGTTTCTTCTCCTGTAAATCATAGTTATGTGTGTTATTCTAGTTGAAAGTCTATTTTTGATCAATATTATGATGGCTACAAAGCTACAAGCACCAGCTTGTTTCTTTGGACCATTTGCTTGAAAATTGGTTTTTCAATTTAAGACTGAGTTCTCAGATTCCTAACTGTGGAAGAAGACAAATTGGTACAATGGAGGATTGAAAGTACAACTGACTAAAAAATTAATGATACAATAGAAACAGATATATAAAAATTGGGGTCTAAGACAGATGCACATAGCACTTAAAACAAGTAGAATGCATAGAAACAGACATTTATCCAGGACTAATTGACTCTCCTGAGTCTTTTGTTGTTCCATATCAATTTGAGGATTTTCTTTCGATTAATGTGAAGAATGACAGGAGGATGTTGATTGTGATTTCATTGAATCAGTAAACTGTTTTGGTAGGAAGGTCTTTATTCACAATGTTAATTCTTCCAAGTTATATGCTTGGGAGGTCTTCAAATTCTAGTGCCTTCCTTAATCTCTTTCTTCACACATTTAAATTTTTCATTGTAGAGGATTTTTCCTTTTTTGTTATGTATATTCTAAATAATTCATTTTATTTGAAAAACTGGGAAGAAGAGCATGCCCATGATCCCTTTCTCAGCATGCTTGTTACTCACAGGTATTAAGACTGGTAAATTTGGTAAGTCAATTCTCTATCACAACACATTGCTAAAAAAGAAAATATAGTTCTTAAATTGGATAGTTACTTTTCCCTTTTAAGAACCTGGCCCCATATGACCTTGTATATTCCAAAACATATTGCGTTTCTTTACAGACTTTTACTAAGTTTTTGATGCTACCTCTAAAAGTGTGGAAATTTGTCAAACAAATAGTTTAATAAAAGCTTGTACAATGTCACACATTAAAAAAAGACTAGATATTCATTACCTGTCACTAGCTGTAAAGGTTCCTGGAGACTTAAGAAGCATAAGTAAGTTGCACTGAAACTTTATATAAATAAACCCAGTTAATATTTTATCTTCTGTCCTTGCATCTACAATTGTTACTTCTGTTTTACAGCCTTTTTTATTTGTTTTAATACCTCTGGGAAGTGGTATGATAGTATACATGAGTGACCCCCAAAATTCTAAGAGAGAACTCCTAAACCTGATAAACAACTTCAGTGAAGTAGCTGGATACAAATTTGACTCAAACAAAACATTGGCCTTTCTCTACACAAAGGATAAACAAGATGAGAAGAAATTAGGAAAACAACACGCTTCACAATAGTCAAAAAATATAATATACCTTGGTGTGACTCCAACTAAGCAAGTGAAACATCTGTATGATTAGAACTTCAAGTCTCTGAAGAAAGAAATCAAAGAAGATCTCAGAAGATGGAAAGATCTCCCATGCTCATGGATTGGCAGGATTAATATAGTAAAAATGGCTACCTTGTCAAAAGCAATCTACAGATTCAATGCAATCCCCATCAAAATTCCAACTCAATGTTCCACAGTTAGAGAGGGCAAGTTGAAAAGTCCTCTGGAACAACAAAAAACCTAGGATAGCAAAAACTATTCTCAATAATAAANGAACCACTGGTGGAATCACCATCCCTGACCTCAAGCTGTACTACAGAGCAATTGTGACAAAAACTGCATGGTACTGGTACAGCAACAGACAGGTCGATCAATGGAATAGAATTGAAGACCCAGAAATGAACCTACACAGCTATGGTCACTTAATTTTGACAAAGGATCTAAAACCATCCAGTGGAAAAAAGACAGCATTTTTCATCAAATGGTGCTGGTTCTACTGGCAGCTATAATGTAGAAGAATGTGAATTAATCCATTATTTTCTCCTTCTATAAGTAAGTGGATCAAGGAACTCCACATAAAACCAGACACACTGAAAGTTATAGAAGAGAAAGAGGGGGAAAGNCTNGAAGATATGGGCACAGGGGAAAGATTCCTGAACAGAACAGCAATGGCTTGTGCAATAAGATCAAGAACCGACAAATGGGACCTCATAAAACTGCAAAGCTTCTGTAAGGCAAAAGACACTGTCAATAAGACAAAAAGGACACCAACAGATTGGGGAAGAATCTTTACCAATCGAAAATCAAATAGGGGACTAATATCCAATAAATGCAAACAACTCAAGTAGCTGGACTCCAGAAAACCAAATAACCCTATCAAAAAATGAGGTACAGAGCTAAACAAAGAATTCTCAACTGAGGAATACTGAATGGCTGAGAAACACCTGAAAAAAATGTTCAACATCCTTAATCAACAGGGAAATGCAAATCAAAACAACCCTGAGATACCACCTGACACCATTCAGAATGGCTAAAATCAAACACTCAGGTGACCACAGATGCAGGTGAGGATGGGTAGAAAGAAGAAGATGATATGGAGAATGAGGAAGCCTCCTCTATTCCTGGTGGGACTGCAAGCTGGTATAACCACTGTGGAAATCAGTTTGGCAGTTCCTCAGAAAATTCAACATAGTACTTCTGGAAGATCCAGCAACACCACTCCTGGGCACAAACCCAGAAGCTGTTGCAACTTGTAATAAGGACCCATGCTCCACTATGCTCATAACAGCCTTCTTTATAATAGCCAGCAGCTGGAAAGAACCCAGATGTCCCCGAACTGAGGTATGGATATAGAAAATGAGGTACCTTTACAAAATGAAGTACTACTCAGCTATTAAAAACTATGAATTTATGAAATTCTTAGGCAAATGNAGGATATCATCCTGAGTGATGTAATCCCATCACAAAAGAACACACATGATATGCACTCACTTCTAAGTAGATATTAGCCCATAAACTTAGAATAACCAAGATACAATTGACAAAACACATGAAACTCAAGGAAAAGGAAGATCAAAGTGTGGATATTTCATTTCTTCTTAGAAGAGGGAACAAAATATCCATGGGAAGAGTTACAGAGACAAAGTCCAGAGCTGAGGCTTAAGGAAGGACCATCCAGAGTCTGCCTGATCCGGGGATCCATCCCATAAACAGCAACCAAACGCCGGCACTATTGCATATACCAACAAGATTTTGCTGACAGGACCCTGATATAACTGACTCCTGTGCCAGTGCCTGGCAAATACAGAAGTGGTTGCTCACAGTCATTGATTGGAAGGAACACAGGGTCCCCAGTGAAGGAGCTAAAGAAAGTTCCCAAGGAGCTGAAGGGGTCTGCAACCCTGTAGGTGCAACAACAATATGAACTAACCAGTACCCCAGAGCTTATGTCTCTAGCAGCATATGTAGCAGAGGATAGCCTTGCAAGCCATCAGTGTGAGGAGAGGTCCTTGGTCTTGCAAAGACTCTAGGCCCCTGTATAGGGAATGCCAGGGCCAGGAAGTGGGACTAGGTGTGTTGGGGCCTAGGGGGAGGGGGAGGGTATAGGGGATTTTCTGAGAGGAAACTAGGAAAGGGAATAATATTTGAAATGTAAATGAAGAAAACACCTAATTTTAAAAAATGGAGTTGATTCGGCTACCTCAGTTCCCTCACCACCTATGCCACTCTTGGCTATGTACTCAAAAGACACCCCACCATCCCACAAGGACAGGTGCTTCACCATGTTCATAGCAGC
>NC_034613.1:115348461-115355177 GCF_900095145.1 Mus pahari
ACACAACACCACACCATAGCACAGCACACCACATTTTATCACACCACATTACACCATAACACTCTATACCACAGCACACCACATCACATCACACCAGAACAAACCACACCACATTATACCACAACACAACATAGCATAGCACAGCACAGCATGGCACAACATAGGATGGCACTGCACAGCACAGCACTGCACTGTACTGTACTGCACTGCACTGCACGGCATGGCACTGCACAGACCACCACAGCACACTACTCCTCATTGCACTAAATAACCTCACAACTAACACAGTACACAACAACACATTCATTTCTTTCTTCAACTACCACACATTGCTACAAAGAGGAAATTAAATTTGCATATTTATAATAGGATTGTCATGTTTTTCAGAGCACAAAATTTCTTGTTATTAATATTTTCTTTCCATTGAAAATAAATTCTTTTCTCATAAAATAAATATCTAAATATCCCATAAAATACTATATTAGAAGCCATAAAGTATATAGAAATATGAGATGCAGATGTCTTCAGGCCCTATGAATGCAGCGTCACTGACTATGTATTGATATAGGCTAAAATCAGTTCATTTCCCGGCCTTGTGTTGTAGCTCAGTGGCAGAGCTCATGCTTAGGATCTCAACATGGGTCTAGAGTTCAATTCCCCGCATCCACAAGGTTTTCCCTTTCCCTCTCTGGAACTTTTTTTTTTCTCTAGGACACATTTCCGTGGAGACCACCATAGTCTAAGTGTCCACATTTTGGTCTTCGTTCTTCTTGAGTTTCATGTGTTTTGCAAATTGTATCTTGGATATTCTAAGTTTCTGGGCTAATATCTGCTTATCAGTGAGTGTATATCTTGTGAGTTCTTTTGTGATTGGGTTACCTCACTCAGGATGATATCCTCCAGATCCATCCATTTGCCGAGATTTTTTTTTTTTTTTGGCAAGCACTTTATTTATCCAGGGACCCATTTGCTCTCCCCACTCCCATTTCTTTCTCACTGCTGTATTCTGGATTCTCAGATTCAAATCTTGTCACTAAGAGATAGAGGATTTTTAATTTATGATCAAGTCACCCTTCTTCTAAATTTCTCTCCCCAAAGCACAATGCACAGATATCAAAAGGCATAAACAAGTAGAAGGTCTTTCCTTGTAAAATAAATCATAACAGAACAAGACTAAAAATAATATAGATTTTCATCAGTGTGGGAGTCGCTGAACAATCCAAGTTAGGTCTCCATCCTCTACTAGAACGCAGGTATAATAAAGCAGCGGGTCTCCCTTTATCTAGTGCTGTAAATGAGCGTTGGTGTATTAATAAGTGAAGAGATTAAGACATTAAAACATGTCTAGACCTGATGCTATGTAGTATGCATTGGAGGTGTGTAGCACTGGATACCTACATGAAGCCATTCAAATATAAGATTAAATTCATAGTTCATTTTCCTATCAGACTCATCCTTTTTCAAGTGTTCATATATTCAGTTTCCAAACTTCAAAGAAACTTACATGTAAAGTAAAAAAGTAAGATTTTTTTAGGTATTTCTTCATTTACATTTTAAATGCCACCCCCTTTTTTTTCTTACTTTTTTTCTTTGCTCAACTTCTCAGGGTACTAGAATAACAAATGTATTTTGAAAAGTGGCACTGTTGGCTATTCACACTGCTTAAGGAGCAGGAAAAGCTTCCCCTAACTGGGACTCGAATTGTTAACATTGTATACTTTGGAAACTTTGGAAACCATCAAGACAAGAAATCTGCCAGGTTGGGTCTTGAAGAGCTGCAGCAGCCAGGACACACCCCAGACCTTCCTAACTGTCATAACAAAGATTCCAGCCTCCATAAAGGTCACAAACTTTATCTCCATCCTTTCAACAGGCCCCTCTCCAGATTATGCTAATTTTAGGTGTAAAGTCTGAGCACAAGAACTCACCAATCCATGAACAGGAACACCTTTTAATTGCTAAACTCCTTCAAGTTCAGGAATTAAACTCCACATTCTACACCCTGTAAATCTCCTCCCTGAAAAACTCCTCCTTCTAAGAACCCCTCTACATATTGACTGATCAGTTCCTGGCTGTCAGCTCCTATGCTGAAGCTTATGCTGCCACTTGTCTATTATGAGATTTGCTGCATGATGTGACTCTCAAGAAGTTAGCAAACAATGAAAAGAAGGGAGGAAGTGAAACAAAGGAGCTGGGCTAAGCAGAAAGGCCAGGAAGAGCTGGGATCAGGCTGTAATGAAAATAGTAAATAAATAAGTACATATATACATACATACACACATACATACATACATTCATACATACATACGTAAATATGGTCAGGATTATAAACAAACAAACAAAGAAATGGGCCTTGGAGAGTTGATCCTGTGCCACAGAACTCCACACCCAAATATTGCCAAGAGAGAGCTGGTCTCCCAGGAGTGCACACCTGTGAGCACAGGTAAGACCACCACTTCTGCTCAAATTCCTGGCCCAAGAAAGACCAGCCCAGAGTCATCAGGACACTGGAATCAAGGGACAGCTGGGGCAGGCTCCTTCAGGTTTCCATGTGCACCCTGGAGCTGACCCTGTGCCAAAGTTCTCCATACCCAACTTCATCCTGGAGAGAACTGTTTTCCTAAGAGTGCTGACACAGAGGCTTACAGGAGGGACGAGCCACAGTCAGAGACAGCAAGACAGCTAACACCAGAGATATCCAGATGACAAGAGACAAGGGCAAGAACATAAGCAACAGAAACCTTGGCATCATCAGGACCCAGTTCTTCCACCACAGCAAGCCCTGGATACCCCAACACACCAAGAAAGCAAGACTCTAATCTAAAATCACATCTCATGATTAAAATAGAGTACTTTAAGAAGAATAAAATAACTCCCTTAAAAAATACAGGAGAACACGGGTAAACAGGTAGAAGCCCTTAAAGCAGAAACACAAAAATGCCTTAAAGAATTACAGGAAAACACAACCAGGTGAAGGAACTGAACAAAACCATCCAGGATCTAAAAATGGAAATAGAGACAATCGAGAAATCACAAAGGGAGACAACCCTGGAGATAGAAAACCTAGGAAAGAGATTAGGAGTCATAGATGCAAGCATCACCAACAGAATACAAGAGATAGAAGAGAGAATCTCAGGTGCAGAACATACCATAGAAAACATTGACACAACAGTCAAAGAAAATGCAAAATGTAAAAAGTTCCTAACCCAAATCATCCAGAAAATCCAGGACACAACGAGAAGACCAAACCTAAGGATAATAGGTATAGAAGACAGCAAAGATTCCCAAATTAAAGGGCCAGTAAATATCTTCAACAAAATTACTGAAGAAAACTTCCCTAACCTAAACAAAGAGATGCCCATGAACATACAAGAAGCCTACAGAACTCCAAATAGACTGGATCAGAAAAGAAATTCCTCCAGTCACATAATAGTCAAAACACCAAATGCACAAAACAAAGAAAGAATATTAAAAGCAGTAAAGGGAAAAGGTCAAGTAGTATGTAAAGGCAGACTTATTAGAATTACACCTGACTTATCCCCAGAGACTATGAAATCTAGAAGATCCTGGGCAGATGTTATACAGATCCTAGGAAAACACAAATGCCAGCCCAGGCTACTATACCTGTTGTGCCCAGTTCTCTGGAACCCCAGAAGAGCACCAGAAAGTGTAAGTCTATTCTAATGACAAAGAGAGCCTTTATTCATGAGCCAGACCTGGATCAAAAGCCTTCCCCACCGCGCTGGTTAGGAATGGGATGCCCACATCCAGGGATTTATATTTATATTTATATTTATATTTATATTTATATTTATATTTATACATGCACATGCATAAGCAGAGATCCTCAGGTTTTGGGATTACTGTGACTGGGGAGGTGATAAGGGGAAGCCATCCTTCAAACCTGATAATGTTTGTTCAGACAGCAGGGTGGAATGGTGCATCTGGGAGGAGGATCCTTCTGACCTGGGAAGTAACCTTATGGTGTTATCATGAGCTTGTGTATTTTTACAAACTAGTCACAGCTATCTAGGAACACTTAATTGCCATTCCCTCATGGTCCAAGAGTGGGTCACTTATCATTTCAAGGATGTTTGGTCCTTGTTTCCTTCAAGGACAGGAGCCATTTGCACCAGAGAAATGTTGGTTATCTACCTTGGTGACACAGAGGCTAGTGTATGCTGCCTTTTGTCTGTTCCCAAAGCTGGCATCTGCTGGCTCCCTTGGGTGGTTGTTAGGGGGAAGGGAGTTCCACCATGAAAAGGGGAATTACAATATTCCAGTGCCAGGCTGGGCCCACTCTGTTTGCCCTCTCCAAAAAGCTGGAGCAAAGGGGGAAGGGGAGCTCTAACTGCACAAGCAGTGGGAAAGTGCAGAGGCAGGCTTCCTGAGTCTCTTCATGCTCAGCAAAACTCTGTTACTATAGATGTAGAAACCAAGATATTCCATGACAAAACCAAATTTACATAATATCTTTCTACAAATCCAGTCCTACAAAGGATAATATATGGAAAACTCCAACACAAGGAGGGAAACTACACCCTAGGAAAAGCAAGAACATAATGTTTCAACAAACCCAAAAGAAGATAGCCACATAAACATAATTCCACTTCTAGCAACAAGAATAACAGGAAGCAACAATCACTATTCCTTAATATCTCTTAACATCAATGGACTCAATTTCCCAATAAAAAGACATAGACTAACAGAGTGGATATATAAATAGGACACATCATTTTGCTGCATAAAGGAAACACACTTCAGTGTCAAAGACAGATACTACCTCAGAGTAAAGGACTGGAAAACAATTTTCCAGGCTAATGGTACCAAGAAACAAGCTGGAGTAGCCATTCTAATATTGAATAAAATCAACTTCAACCAAAAGGTATCAAATAAGATAAGGAAAGACACTTCATACTCATCAAAGGAAAAATTTGCAAAGATGGACTCTCAATTCTCAACATCTATACTCCAAATGCAAGGGCATCCACATTCATAAAAGAATCTCTACTAAAGCTCAAAGCATGCATTGCACCTCACACAATAATAGTGGGAGACTTCAACATCCCACTGTCATCAATGGACAGATCATGGAAACAGAAACTAAACAGATACACAGTGAAACTGTTCTCAGCACCTCATGGTACCTTCTTCAAAATTGAGGTCACAAAACAGGCCTCAACAGATACAAGAATATTTAAATAGTCCCATTCATCCTATCGGGTTCATATGGACTAAAGCTGGTCTTCAATAACAACACAACAACAGAAAGCTTAGATACACTCAGAAGCTGAACAATGCCCTACTCAGTGATAACTTGGTCAAGGAAGAAATAAGAGAGAAATTAAGGACTTCTTAGAATTTAGAGAAAATGAAGCCATGACATATCCAAACTCATAGGACACAATGAAAGCAATCCTAAGAGGAAAACTCAGAGCTCTGAGTGCCACCAAAAAGAAACTGGAGAGAATATACATGAGCAGCTTGACAGCACACATAAATGCTATAGAACAAAAGGAAGCGAATTCACCCAAGAGGAGTAGACAGCAGGAAATAAACAAACTCAGGGCTGAAATCAACCAAATAGAAAGAAAAGAACTATACAAAGAATCAACAAAACCAGGAGCTGGTTCTTTGAGAAAATCTTTCTTTCTTTCTTTCTTTCTTTCTTTCTTTCTTTCTTTCTTTCTTTCTTTCTTTCTTTCTTTCTTTCTTTCTTTTGCTCTTTTATCAAATATACTCTAACAGGAGTTAAACTGAAAAAGAAAACTTCAGTTGAGAAAATGTCTCCATCACATTGTCTAGTAGGCAAAAGATCATCGAGTATTTTCTTGACTGATGATTTACTATGTAAGGCCCATCTCTGAACAGCTGGAATAAGAAATCAGTCTGCACAAGATAGTAATCCTATTCCTTCATGACCTCTTCTTCAGTGCCTGCCTCTAAGTTCATGTCTGATTTCCTGTCCTGACTACCATTCATAATGTACTGTAAGATATAAGATGAAATAAACTCTTTCCTCTCCAGAGAGAGGGGGGGGCGTCTTCTCACTTTAATGCCTAGGATCAGGATGTAAAGAAGTAATAAATTATTAATTAAATAATGTGGTTGGGAATATAAATAAATAAATATGCCTCCTCACTCAAAACCCTGGCAAACGGAACTCATGTCTGACTTCCTCACCTTAACAAGCTCTAAACAAGGAGCCCTTATTTGCTTGGGAGGGTATCTTCTCTCTGTCTGTATGCTTCAATCTGTAGATGGCTATCCATTCACTGATTACATAATTGTTGCCTTCAGAACATCTCATCCAATACTCATATGTACAGATACCTAGAGAAGGCAGAAGGAGGTGGCCAGACACCTTATACCTAGAGTGAAAGGTGGTTGTAAGCCATGAGAACTTTGGTCCTCTAGAAAAGCAAGATGAATTTGTCAGCATCGAGCCATCTACTTATCCCCTTATCAATCATTTTGAGGCAGATTGGATGAGAATGTCCTCCATATGCTCAGGTATTTGAACACCTGTTTTCATGTCAATTTTAGGAGAAAAAAAGTGAATTTATTTCGAATAAAAGGGGAAAAGTTAAGGAAATCCTCCAGAGTGAAATATAATGCAATAGGATCGTGACTCACACAGATATACTGACACATATTTTCTTAGCACTAGGTCGTTTGAGTATCATCAATTATCCACCACTGCCTAATCACCAGGT
>NC_034613.1:115594899-115605247 GCF_900095145.1 Mus pahari
AGGATCGTGACTCACACAGATATACTGACACATATTTTCTTAGCACTAGGTCGTTTGAGTATCATCAATTATCCACCACTGCCTAATCACCAGGTTCCCATTGGCAATGGCCTGCTACTCCTCAACTCTTCCCCGCACTTGACCTTTGGTCCCCTCTCTCCTTCCCTCTCCTTTTGCTTCTGTCTTCACTTTTTTAGTGGCTCTCACTCTCCCTTACGACCTCTACTTCTCTGCCAGTACTTGTTGTCTGACTTGCAAGTCATTGAATCTTATTTGGATTGCATTCTGTGTAGCATTTCTAAAACTGGGTTAAGTTGAGCAGTGTCCTTAATCTTAGAAACAGTCTTATATACTCTGCTATCTCCTCTGGTTATATTTATTATTTTCACTTATCTGAAAGCATGTAAACTATTCATTTAATGATTTTGCATGCTGAGACTCATATTTGATGGCATATGAAAAAAGGGGACACATTGTGATAAATCATTTTCACAAACTTACAACCAGCTGTTGAGACATGTAAACATCCAGAAACTGACAGTTCTGTATGGTTTTGTGAACAAATAGTTATTTTAATTTACTCACTGGAATATATGAAGTGATAAGTACTATGTGGAAAAGTTGTGAAACAAGGAGACCAGCCTCCCCAAAATTTTGAAAAGTTTTTGAAGCCCTGAAAGCTAAGGAATGTTTTAAAAGAGAATAGAGGTGTGTTCATGAAGTTGCAGGACACTTTGATACTCTGAGATATGATAACATAATGCTAATTCAGTAACATTATTATTAATTATTATTAATTTGTCACCATACTGCTAATTGAACTAATAATCCAACATAAAATCGAATTAAAATTGACGAGCCCAAATAATTTAGTGTTATTTATTGTAGGTCTGTCATGTTTTGAAGAGCATAAGATTTATTGCTATTAGTATTGTTATTTTATTTTTATTGAAATAGATTTTTTTTGTCACAGGAGAAATAACATAAAAATCCCCTAAAACACTAAGGTGAAAACTGTAAATCATAGCCAAAGACCTGAGGCAAATCCTTGAAAGACCTGAGTGCTCCTTCAGTCGTTTTTACTTCATATATACTACAAGCAGACCTCTTGCAGGCTTGGGGATGTAGCTCAATGGTAGAGCACATGCTTTGCATGTATGAGGCACTGGGTTCGATTCCCGGCATCTCCAAGTAATTTTTTTCTTTAAAAAAAAAAAATTTGGAGTTTTCTTTTTTAGGTTGTTTCCACACAAGGTGTCCTAGACCTTAACTTTCTGTTATGAGGGCATATATGCAAAGATAATTATTGTCTGAAACCTCTCATCAATCGCCATGACGACAATGTTCATCTGTAACCGTGACATTTCCATGGAGACCTCCATGGTCTGGTGAGTACAGCGTCGTCCTGCCTCCAGGAATATGCTTTGTTCACAGCTGAAGCAAAAGCTCTGCTTTTGTGCTGGTGGCAGTTTCCCTAAGATGGTGTGCTTTGTCGAAAGATAGATAACAAGGGTGAAAGAGTTCTGCTTTAAAAGAAAGGAAGGGAGGGCGGGGCGGAACCATTTCTAGTTACTGAACAGAGAGCAGGAGCATTGTGGTTGTCATAGAAACCTGGGGTCTTTGTGGACACCCATTTCAATGGCGACCCAGGCGATGTTGTAAAAAGAGCATTCTCTGAAGCCAAGCTTATGGGTTCTCAGAGGTGAGCACTTGAATCTTCCTGAGGGTGGGAAGACAGATGCAGGGATCCCAGACCCAGGTAGGCTCACTCCCACTTGGGGATTTGTACCCAGTGTGTTGCTAGCAGCAGGAGATGGACTTGGGACCATTCTGCCTCCTCAGAGGGAGTCGCTCTGTACTGTGGTGCACTGGAACCATTGCAGCGTCGGGGACATGAGGAGGGGGAGATAGGACAGTATATAGTATGCAAGGACAGTATATAGTATGCACTCTCTGATCCCAGTGTTCCCTCTGTGAAACATGTATGAGAAGTGGTTGTTAAGTAGTAAATCCTAAACAGTAGTCAATAATTGTCCAGTATAAATGTCTAAGATGATAATTTATGTATGCAGTTGGTTGGAGGACTTTATTTTTTCTTTCTTTCTTTCTTTCTTTCTTTCTTTCTTTCTTTCTTTCTTTCTTTCTTTCTTTCGCGGTTTTGTTTTGCTTTGAGAGAGTATCTCACTCTATCCTAGCTTGGCTTAGAACTCTGAATGATCCACCTACCTCAACTTCCTAGTGATGGGATTACAATTATGGGATACCTCTGTGCTTTGGATTAATTTGAAATTTTAAGTTGCATTCTTTTGTGGTACCCACACAACCACGCGACTCCTATGTCACCTCAGAAACCCCACCATGGTTCTGTCGGCACACTTAAGTTGTTAATGTAGCTAATAAATCTCTTATAAAATTGAATGTAGGCCCAGGAACTAATTAAAATTTATATGTGTCCTCTGTAGCCCAGAAGTATCCATTCCCTGGCCCCTCTGCGTTGGAATCACCTAGCATCTTGTCACTGTCAGATAAAGTTGGACCTGTCATACTGACACAAATTTGTCTTTTAATTTCACATTATGTTATCTTAACAAAACCATAGTTTTCTACCAAACAAAAGACGAAAAGTGTCATCAGATAGCAGCTAATGCCAACAGCATAGTTCTGGCCTGCTTAATATTTGCATTAATGTATACAAGAAGTGATTGATTTGTAGGTTATTTGCTCTGTGACTATAAACACTTCATGAAACAGCTTCCATATTGTACCATGGAACTTGTAGTAACCTACATCTGTCTCACTCATATTTGAATTCAGAGTAAACTTACTCCTTTTGAGGTGAGAGCTGTGTATTGCATCAACATTTGTAAGTGTGTCATTGTGTACATATTGTGAGTGTGTGTGTGTGTGTGCATATGTGTGCATGTGCAGATGTCTCTGAAGTTTCCAGGAATATTCTCTGTGTGGGACATTCAGAGTTAAACAATGAGTTGATGGCATTCACAGTCAGATGCAAGTGTATGTGAGGACCACATGTGACATAGTGTGACATAGTGCTCTCTTCCCTCTGCATTACTTAGCCAGTGTCATTACCTTGATTCCTAAATGACTCTTGTGGTCTTTGGAAGAGACTAGTAATATAATTATGAAAGTTAGTTAAATCACTTATTACTATGATGATAACTTTTTAGTGTTATACTTCTATTACTGCCTCTTAAATGATGATCTGGTATTTGGTACATTGCTTGTTTATTCTCCATAATGATTTATAGCATGATGATTCAGAACACCCACTTTCCCATACCACACAGTTATCCCCTCATGTTGTCATTCTACAGTTTGATGCAGACTTTGTCCCAGTATTGACCAATGGAATTCATTCAGTCTTCATCAGATGTCTCTGGAGAATTCCCTGAGTCTGAATGTTGCACTCTGAACTTGTGTGTATAGGACACAGACAGGGAGGGTACCAGGAAAGGAAAAGGTAACATTTCTGCTGTGTGTTTCATTCCCTGCCATTGCTGTGTGTGTTCAGGGTTGTGTGATGAGCTAGGAAGAGAAAGGCATTCTGTACACCTTCCACTGAAGTAGTCTGCTCAGACAAGTCACCATCATTCCCTCCTCTGGGTTTTAGGTGCTTTTTCCTCGTGGTTTCCTCTATTTCGTGTGTTTATTTCCATGTGTACTACCATCCAGTGTGACAGAGAAGGGCTTGATCTCTGCATCCCAAAAGCAGGAGCTCATTGAGAAGAAAGCAGTGTGCTGTGTAGTGTCCCAGCCAAATAGAATGAAAAAAGAATATGGATGCAGGTTAGTTCCCTTCCACCATACTTATCTACTCAATAGGTTAACCATATCCCTCCTTATGTTCATTGACTGTCTTTTGAAGTTTAATGTGATTCCATGTGCAAAATCACCCTGCCATCTCAAACAGATGGAGGGGCCAAGGCACTTTGGAGTAATTCTATTACATCAGGGGTCCCAGAACTCACAGGTGTTAGATTAGTGATCCTCACATGTGGTGCATGTGTGCTGCATTGCCAGATCTTTCTGGTGTCATTTTTTACATCATTCCATCACAACCCCCCCCCTTTGTAATAACAGAGTCTCCAATACATTTTATCTATATCTATAGAGGACCATAATCCATCACACAGAACTGATATATACATTAAGAGGAAAAGAAAAATTGCCCTTTACACATACGTTCCTATTATTGCTGCTGCTGTGCACTGACATGCAGGAATATAAAGCTGGTTGCCCCCTGTCTTAGTTAAGGTTTTACTGCTGTGAACACACACTATGACTCAGGCAACTCTTATAAGGACAACATTTAGTTGGGACTGCTTACAGGTTCAGAGGTTCATTATAATCAAGGCAGGAGCAGTGCAGCATCCAGGCAGGCATGGTGCAGGAGGAGCTGAGAGCTCTACATCTTCATCTGAAGACTGCTAGCAGAATGCTGACTTCCAGCCAGCTAAGATGAGGCTCACAGTGACACACCTACTCCAACAAGGCCACACCTACTCCAACTGGGCCACAACTCCTAATAGTGCCACTCCCTGGACCAACCATATACAAACCATCACACCCCCTCCCCTGTTCAAGTGTCCTAGGGATCAGGGAACAACAAGCTTAGATCTGCAGACTGGGCATGGGCTCAGTGTAAAGCTGTAACTTTGAACCTGCACTGAATCACAGACTTACACTCCTCCCCTCTTCCTGCTCTCCAGCCATAATTTATTTTTAAGCCTTCACCTTCAAACCAAGATGATGTTTTTGGATCTGTGAGTTTTCCAGTTCTGGCCATAATTCTGGACCCTATCTAACAAGTAATATCTTTCTGGAGCAAGAATGTCCCAGTTGATTTTTCCATGTCCTGTCTTCCAGAGTCCAGGACTAGGATTTTAAAGTGGTGCAGAGAAGGATCAAAAAGGACTATCAGGATTCTGCCATGATGTGGAGCAGGCAAGCAGGAGTATCAGGGTTGGGGGCAACCCTACTTTCTCTTGATGAACTTGACTTTAAATAAAGGTGAATAAGCCCCCTATTCTATTACATACTATGCCCTGTCTGCAGCTCCATCATCTCAAGAAATTCCCATTATGCAATGCCTGAAATCTTGGGTGCTTAAAAAAAAATCTCCATCTGAAACCTGTCTCTCTTGAAATAGGCAAACACAAATGATGCTATCTGACTCCCTTGCTTTAACAAACTATAAACAAGGAATTTCTATTTGTATTCCAGTGGGTATCCATTCTCTGCCTACACCTAAGCCTTTGGTTTGCTTCTGTCACAGTAGCCTTGAAGCCTCATTAATGGAAGGCTGCTCCCTTCTTGCCAAAAGAATGAAATCTGCCTCTGGGAGTAGACAAGCCACCCTCTTGCTTTCTATTGGAGTCAATCCAGATGGGTCAGCCAAGAGGCCAAAGGACCCCTCTTGGAAGGAGGATGCTTCCCATTAAGCCATAGTAAAAAGCAAAGGGGGTAATAATTATTTTTTATAAGGTCATTTGCTTTCCCTGCCCATTATCCCTGCTCCTTGATCAGTCTTTCACAAAAATGCAAACATGCAGCCTCTTAAAGCTGTCCACGTTCCTTTCTTTTCTGATTGTGGTTTCACTAACTCTCTTTGCTTCCCTAACACTGTGGGCTTCACTCTTTGTCTACCATGTGGCTGCCTGTGAACCATGTGGCTGACATCCATTCTGGCTTAATTCAAATTCAGGCTTTTCCTCTATTCCTACTCATGTTAATTTTCCTCCAGGAAGCTGTAAAGATTTACAGCCCTGGGGCTCTTCTTTTTTCTTTCTCTTTTTCCCCTTCTTAAATTTATTTTATTTTATACATGCACATGTTTTGTCTGCATATGTGTCTGTGTACCACATGCATGACTAGGACCCAATGAGGTCAGAAATGGCTTCAGATCCCCTAGTAGATGCTGGGAACCACACGCTGGTCTTCTGTCTTCTGCAAGAACAAGTGGAGTTTTTCTTTTAAACTCTAATAAAATTGTCATCTGTAAACAGGGATGCAAGACTTTCTTTCCGATCTGTATCCCTTTTCTTACTTTCTCCTGTCTTATTGATTTAGCTATGACTTCAAGTAGTATATTAAATAAGAATAATGAAAGTGGACAGCCCTGTCTTATCTGATCTCAGTGGGAATGCTTTGAGGTTTTTCTCTACTTAACATGATTGTGGCTGTCTTAGAATTTCTATTACTGTGATAAAATGCCATGATCCAAACAAGTTAGGGAGGAAAGGGTTTATTTTAGCTTATAGTTCCACACCACAGTCTGTCACTGAGGGAAGTCACTATAGAAACTCAAACAGGGCAGGAAGCTGGAGGCAGGAGCTGATGCAGAGTCCATAGAGGGGTGCTGATTACTGGCTTGATCCCCATGGTTTGCTCAGCCTGCTTTCTTATAGAACACCAGACCAGGGTTGGCATCACCCACAATAGGCTGGGCCCTCCCCCATTAGTCACTAATTAAGAAAATCCCCTAAAAGCTTAGCTACAGGCAAATCTGGTGAGGGCATTTGCTCATTTGATGTTCTCTCTTTCCAAATCACTTTAACTTGTGTCAAATTGATAGAAAATTCGCTGGCACAGTGGCTATTGGCTTGCCATATACAACCCGTATTATGCTGAGATTAAGCTGTAACCGTCCCTGGTCTCTCCAGGTTTTCATCATTAAGGGATGTTGGATTTTGTCAAAAAAACACATTTCTGCATCAAAATGATGGTGTGATTTTGATCCTTGATTTCATTTTGTGATGAATCACATTGATTAACATTTATTACATCATCTCTGCAAACCTGGAACAAAAGCACAAAAGCAAAGTGCTCTGGTAAATGATCTACTTGATGTGTGCTTTTAAAATGTGGTTTACAAATCTTTTATTAAGAATTTACATGTATGTAGATTGGGAAGATTGGCCTAATAATTCTCCATTTTTTTTTTGGTCTGAATCTTCACCTGTTTTTGCTATTAGGGTAATATTAGTCTTGGAAAAACAGTTTGAATGCATTCCTTCTTATTTTACAGACTTGAGTACTGTTAGCATAAGCTCTTATTTGGAGATCCGGCTCAATTCTGTGCTGACTCCATTAGACTCTAGCTAGCCGTTTCCACGCCATTTTCTAGACATTTTCACCTTTTGTCTATATGCTGTTCTTTGTTTACTGATTCACTTTATATGTACTGATATACACACTTGAGTTATTTCCAGTTCTGGGCTATGGTTAATAATGCTGCTGTGAATATTGGTCTATAACTATTCAAGTTCTCGCTTTCTATTCAGTTCTTAAGGGTTTTTACCTAAGCCAGGCAGTGGTGGTGCATGCCTTTAATCCCAGCACTTGGGAGGCAGAGGCAGGCAGATTTCTGAGTTTGAGGCCAGCCTGGTCTACAAAGTGAGTTCCAGGACAGCCAGGGCTATACAGAGAAACCCTGTCTCAAAAAAACAAAAAACAAAAAACAAAACAAAAAAAGGTTTTGCCTAGAAATTGAATGGGTGGATCATACACAACTTGCATGTGGCACGCGCGCGTACGTGTGTGTGTGTGTGTGTGTGTGTGTGTGTGTGAGAGAGAGAGAGAGAGAGAGAGAGAGAGGGGGGGGGGATTGTGCTGTGCGCATGTACCTGCCACAAAGGTCAGAGGGGTGCCAGATCCCTAGGAACTGGAGTTACAGACATTGTGAACTACCATGTGAGTGCTGGGAACTGAACCCACAAGAGCAGCCAGTGATGTTAACCTCTGAGCCACCTCTCCAGCCCCTGCATGTTAAAAGGTTAAGAAAAGAATTGCTCTATTGTTCTGCATAACAGCAACACCATCTTATATCCTTACTATCAATGGACAAAAATTCCACTTTCTCCACATCATTGCCAAAACTTTCAATTAGATAGATGTTCATATTCTATTCATAATTGTCATTCTAATGAATGGGAAATCTTGTAATCACTGTACTTTTGATTTACATTACCACCAGATTAGTGATGTTGAGCATCTTCTGTGTGTATTGGAATGAGTCCAGGAGCTTGCATATGCTCAGCACATGTTCTAGCATGGAGTGACAGCCACAGCCAGCATTGTTTTAAACTCCAGGGTTTGTTTTTCAAAGACTACCTTGGTTTATGGAAAGTTTTACTTCATTTCCAATTCAAATGTTTTTGATTTTGCTTACCCACATGAAGCTCCTGTAACTGCCAGTATAATCCTGAATGCAGACGTCTCCTTTCTAATCTCAAAGAAGAATAATTCAGGCCCTCCCTTGCTGTGCATTTTAGCTGTGGATTTTTCACACTAGGTTCCTGAAAGGTGGTTTGTTTACCCCCATACTAGGAAGTAAAGCCCCAAACAACCTCTTCCACCAGAATTCTCAAGTGGTTTCTGTAACTTATGCCAGTCCTCACTTCCTAAGGCTTATAAACAATCTCATAATTACCAGCCTGTCAACAATGAGCTTCTATTATATTTGCTGGACTCCCATGCCACTTACCCACACTAGGTTCCCCAGTGTCAACCTTAATTTGCTAACTGGCACTCATACCTCATTAAATAAGCAATGTTCTGAAATATAATAATTTGACAAACACAATTTGCCAATCACACAGTAATAAAAGTAAGGACAAATGGTTAACAGAACATTTACAAGTTATCATATATGCATGAAAAATGAAAATACTCAATTCAAATTTGTAAATTCAACAGAGGGTTAGAAAACAATAGGAAAAGATTTTTTTTTCAAATTTTACCTTACAGGGACTAGGGAGCTGGCTCATTGAGTAACAGTACTTGCTATACAAGCTCGAGAACTTGACTATGAATTCCTAGCAACCACAAAGAAAGTCAGGCATGGCTGCACATTCCTATCATCCCAGCAAAGATCCAGACATGGAGCATAGACGTGTAAATCCCTGGAATTGACTGAGCAGCCAGATGAGCTGAGGAGACAAGCTTCTGAGTCAGAGATTGGATCTTACCTTAAAGGCACAATGCAGAGAGCAACAGAATATAGCAAGCAGCCAATGTCCTCCATTGGTATCCACACACAGGCATGTGTTACCTCCATACTCTTGGGTTATACATGTATCACATATGCACTCCTATCTCCAAATTTCCTAAACTGTTATGATTTTGAGATAGTATAACTAAGACATGACTGCCATATACAGGTAGTATGGCTGATCTGCTAAGTAAGCCAGGAGTAGAGGCTTGGGTCTGATATTGGACAGGCTTTGGGAAAACCAAGTGGTATGGTATCAACATGTCCTCACAACAAATTAAAAACAAGACCTAGAAAAATTCACATAAATAGTCCATTGAACACTCACAGACATACAGAGAGGGGGGAGGATGAGAGAAGATAGAGGTACACCCTGCTCCCTTCTTTTATGTCAACTTGACACAAAATGGTCATTTTGGAAGAGGAAACATCAGTTGAGAAAATGTTCCCACCTGATTGGCCTTAAATAGTGACTAATGTGGGAAGGCACTGTGAGCAGTGCTGCCTCTGTACTGCTGGTCCTGAGTGCTATAAGAAAACAAGCTGAAGAAGCCACAAGGAACAAGCCAGGAAGCTTCATTCTGCCCTTGATTCTGCTTTAGCTCCTGGCTCCAGGAGCCTGGCCTGCATGAGTTCTTGCCTGACTTTCTTCAGTTGTGGAGTCTTAACTGACTATTTAAGATTAATAAATCATTTCCTCTTCAACTGTCTTTAGCTGTGGTAATTTATCACAGTAATAAGACATTAAGACGAACATATTTTTAAAATAACTGCCACTTTTTAGAACTATCAGCCCATGTTTCTATAAAACAAAGACTGATAAGGCAAAATTAGCAGACCATATTGAACCACTTTAAATAATGAAAAATATAGCATTATTTACTTTAAACTTGTTTACAGTTTTAAAATACATACATTGTACATGTAGTCATTTGGATAAGAGCTGCATTCTAACACACACACAATTTTGTACACATCTAGCCAGCCCTATTGGCATGAACCTCTGCTCATCTACAGGTTGGGAGAATGCCCCTGGGTTCTCCCAGACTAGGAGGCCATGGGGCTATTCTGTGCATCTGTGAGAAGACCACACCCACTTCCTGCTCCTAAGATGTTATCACTGCCTCCTAGGTCCTGGTGACATCCTTCCCTGCTTTTGCCTCAAACCTTTGGGGCAGAGCTGTAGGCTAGAAACCTGTTTTGCTGCACAACAGCCTTAGCCCATGAGGAACCAAACAACTGACTTCCTGTTTTTCCCAAGTAGAAGAGCAGAGGGAACCCTTTTATCTGCCTACTCACCCCTTTAATGTCTTAGCCTATCTTAAAATGTCTGTA
>NC_034613.1:115609914-115628659 GCF_900095145.1 Mus pahari
GTGTGTGTGTGTGTGTGTGTGTGAGAGAGAGAGAGAGAGAGAGAGAGAGAGAGAGAGAGAGAGAGAGAGAGAGAAGCCAAGAGTCCCAGTTCATATTTTTAAAATGAATGATCTACACTCTTTGAAGAGAGGGTACACCCTGCTGTTTTAATGTAGAATGTACTGTACACGCACATTAGTTGCATTTTGTTAGTGGCATTCCGTTCATGTGGAACCCTGTTACTCTTAGGTCTTCCAGTCCTCTGAATTACCTAACAAGCTATGATGAAGACTCCAAGAATAACTACAGGTTATTCTGTTCTCCTGTCATTGCTCATAGCTTTTGCTCCATAGCATCCAATGCTCAGCTTCTTTCATGAATCTATTTGGGGGGGGGAAGTTTTATATCTTCTTGTTTAGGGTACTCAAATTTCCGTCTCCTGAGTGTCAGAGTTTACAAACATGAATGCATGTACACCATCCAGTTTCACTTGCATTTCAGAGAAAGAAAAATATATTTCACATTCTTTAGTTGCTGCGACATGAAATTCAAATTTTACTGGATTACATCTAACCTGACAGATAACTTTGTACCTGGAATATTCTGTGGAGTATAGTCAAAGTGCTTGAGTTGTAATCCCAGGTGAGCTTCAGTAGCTGCCATCCCCAGGGGATTGGAACCTCCAGGTGACTTCAACCACTGGTGACACAGAATGTTGGGGATGAAAAACACCCTAGTGAGCCCGGTGGCATCTTAGAATTCTTTTCAACACATATATTTTGTGGTGGACTCAAGAGAATTACCCTTAGACAAGAGTATTGCTGAATTCCTTCTTTGGGTCTGGCTTCTATCCATGGAGATTTATTAGTTCAGCAGAAGCTGCATAATCATCCCATCCCACTGTTCTCTTATACACAGGAAGCATGTTTCTCTCTGGTTAAATGGGTAAAGAGGACAGTGTAAAATAAGGGAACAAGAAAACAACAAGCATAAATAAGTGGTGACTTCAGCTGAATGGAAAAGTAATCCCCATTTTCCCTTCCCCTGGACTAATGACAACACTCAAACCACCACATGGACTTATAGGGAAAAAATAAAAGAAAAACGTGCCAAAATTTTTTCTCCTTCTCTTTTCTCGCCTACCCTCAGGTGACATCAGTTACTGTACACTGGAGATGAGCATGGTATTAACCAAGTGAAAATAACCAGTATCACCCATGATGTCACATGGGCATCACATGCTCCCAGAAGTGATGTAATGAAATAGATCCTTCAGGTCTGTGGTATTCTTCCAATACACCCTGAAGAACACTCTAATTTCAAGAAAGACAGATGATGAAATCTGTGTTCTTCATGGGTATTAAGGCCAGTAAGGTCTTGTAGTAGTTCCTTAAGTAGATAAACAGAGTTACTGCATGCCCAGCGATTCCACTTTTAAGTCCATACACAAGAAAAGCAAGGCCTATGTCTGCATACATATTTGTACACAAAAGTGTACAGCAATGTTACTCATAACATTTCCAAGGTTGAAATCATCTAAAGACCACCAAGAAATTAATAGGTAAATAAAATGTAAATTTTCCAAGCAGTAGAATATTATTCAGCCTTTAAAAAAAGAAATAAATCCTCCTACATTCTAGAATACATACAAACCTTGAAAACATCACAAAATGGAAGGAAACCTAACACAAAGCAAATATACTGAGTCCATTTACATCAAATGTCCCAGAAGAGAAAGGGAGAATCCAGAGAGAGCACATCTGTGGTTGGACAGAACAATACTCTCTTGTAATCCCTGCTTTCAGGAGGTAGACTAAAGCAAGAGGTTTAGGGTTCACCCTGATACAGAGTGAATACAATGTCCTGATACAGAGTGAATTCAGTGTCATCCTGGACTACATAACCGGAACCTGCCATATATGGCTATATGGCACATATATGTAAATCTCACATACATATATACTACATACATGTATATTCTGTATATATATATTCATTCCAGATTCAACTCAGGTATGAGGGTCTAACTATGGTTTTCAAGGTGACAGAAGTATCTGAAACTTATTACAGTAGTGCACAATGCTATATATTTACTGAAATTATCCTTAAAATGTGTGTGGAGGGGATGTTTTGTTGTTAAGATAAGGTCTCATTCTGTAGTTCACACTGGCCTCAACCTTGTGGTAATCTTCCTACCTAACCTTCCTAAGTAGCAGAATTCGAGGTGTGAATCATAACATCTGGCTTATCCGTGTGGCTTTTAATAGTCTTTAAATTATTTTGTATAAAAAACAAACAGATTTGAAAGCCTCCTCCCTGAGGACTGGCCTTCATGGTACCAGAAGGCCCCATTTAGGCTTCCAAAGGAGGAAAGCAACCTACAGTCCTATCCAGTTGTGATGCCCATGAACCACATCAGTGACCAGTGTGGCATAATACCACCAAGGGTCCCATAGTGGTGCTCATACGTTGGCTCTCTAAATGGACTTAAAATCAGCTCATTAAGAGAAAGACTGGTACTGTGACCCTAGCCAACTACCCAGGGCTAGTGAATTCGTGGATCTTGGAGGAGAACCTGTAGCCACTACTTTACTAGACCATCATAATCCCCTAATACATTCTAAACATTTGTCCTTATGCCCACAGATAAGTAGTCCTCACACCTCATCAAGGAAACTTTTCTTTGCAACAGACAGAGATCACTACAGAAAACCACAGACAAAATGCAGAGTCGTAGAATTCAGTCCTAATGGCTATTATCTACAAAACAACTCTCACACCTAAGGTTAAGGGACCATTTAATAAGAGGGAGTAGGAAGATTGTAAGAGTCATAGGAGCAGGGAATTTGTTGTGAGATTTGTGGCTCCTCTAAGGTACGCCCATAACGTTCCTATCAACATGACTGGCTGAGCTGAGCAAGGACAACAGTAACAGACACGCTAAAGTAGATGGGGAAAATTTATCAGGCCCCAAACCTACGCAAAGAACTACAGACAACTAAAACATACTGAGAATGGGAGAAATAGTTTTCCCCAGAGAAAAGCATACCAATTCGTTATCCAGCACCAAATGATCCGCCCTGAAAGCATAGATATACAAGGAACATTGAGCAAGTTGTGTTTATGTATTTACTAATATATATATATATATATATATATATATATATATATATATATATATACATATACATATATGTATGTAACAACAATTAATGACAAAAGGAGGTCATGAATTTGAAAAAGAGTAAGGAGGGATATGTGGAGGGGTGGTTGAAGGGATAAAAGGGAAGTGGGGAATGATATACTCTCAAAAAATAGAAATAACAATTTTAAGTTGTTAAAACCTTGTCTCTTGTGCTAGAGGAACAATCATCCTTTTGTATGTAAAGATGGCCCGAAGCACGTGTGATATGTAAACACTAATCTTTATAAAAAGCTGGCATCTTTTATACATCTGATTCTATCCTGTGTTCTTCCATTGACCTCCTCTTCTTCTTGACATACTTCCCTAGGTTACTGAATGTATTTCGTCAGTGTATACATAACACACGTTTCATAGTTTTTAGAGGACATTTTGAAAAAAATGTAGAAAAGTGATTTAGAATGTATTTGTTTATATATGTGCATGGGTACTGAAGCTGCAGTTTAAATTTAAAAATGTAGAGAAATTAAATTTTATCATAAAACTAAAGATAAAATAAACTTGACATTCATTCTAAAGATGTAACAAGTTTACATAAAATTGTAAACAAAAGCTGCATTGTATAGGTATTTAAAACGTGTTTATATGAAACTAGGGTCATGATAAAAGCAAAAAGAGGTTACAAAAAACACAATTGGCCTGGATTCACTTTGATTTTTGCTCTGTACCCTGCAGCCCCATACATGAAAATGAAAATCAATAATTTTGTTCCTCTGGCATGGTCTTCAACTCAGCACAGTGTTAGGCAGGACCCTCTGTCTTATACAGGGGAGAGAATTAGCCCCCTTTACCCATTCAGACTTCTAGAAAGCTCTATGATCAGAATTCACCTCGGCCCCTCCCTCCCACCTAGCTCCACAGGCTTCATGCTGCAGTTTAAGTTTTGATCACCAGGTGGCAAAAGTGTGCCACCCATAGCAGCTAGGTACAAAGAAGGTTCCACAATAAGAAAAAAAAATACCTTTTAAAATAAGCTTATCCACAATAAGAAAAAAATACCTTTTAAAATAAGCCTATAAACACAATTCTAATGATTTTGAGGGTAGAAACTGTATATGTAAAAGCATATCATAAAATCACATACATGAAAATCAGGAGATAATTCTAGCATTCTTATCACAGTAGCAGGCACCAGACTCTAGGGAGGAATATATTAGAAGAAGAGGATGCTGGCTAAGGCTGTGTCTATAGTGTCCTAGAGAAAGGGTGGCAGACAGGGATTGGACAAAGGCCTAGGAAGAATGTCCAAGGGTGGGATAGTGGAAGATAAACACAGTGGTATCTGGGGTGGGGCATCAACTTGCAATGAATGTCCGGTAGATCTGGAGACACCAGGAAAGAGAAAATGGAGCTAGCTGCTTTAATATACATACGAAGTTGTCAGACAACTACAATGATAGGAAATGGTTCATTTCAGCATACTCATTAGTTTTTGTAAAAATGTTTTCCTTTGCATTGAAATGAGAAACATAAGTCATAAATGGTGGCACACGTGTGTAAGCCCAGCACTTAGGAGACCAAGCCAGAGATCGGCCTGGGAAAGCACTGGAATCTCCAGACCAGCCTGGGCTAGACTCTCAAATCAAAATAAAGAACAATAAAATGAAATTACATATGGGCATCAAGTGTTAAGCAGAAGAAAGTTTTCAACTTTGTCAGACCAGGAAGCTGAGTAAAAAGACATAGGCTTAGAGCTTGCCTCCAAATTCCAGAGTTTTCTGGAACTGCTGAATTAATGAAAGGAATCCTTTGCAACTGTTACAGAAACATCTGGAATGGAGGTTTTTCTCCCTCCCACCCACATGTACTGAGATAAAAGTGCACCTGGGAATGCTGAGGGTCCCCTTCAGGGGTAAAGAGCAGGATTCCATCCAACCCTGCTGGACATCTGGAGATGAGCCTGAGCCTGTTTATCTGTGATAAAGGCCAGGCCAGGCTTTTCTTACAGAGATGCCCTGTGGGTAACTGAGGAAACGCCCTGTGTGCAGGTCACACAGTTGGGCGTTGGTGGCTTTTAACTGTTGGGACACAGCAACAGGGGCTGGCTGAGCTTTAGATGTAAGGCAGGCACCTTGAAAATCATTCCTCCTNTCCTTGCCTGACAGGTACACAGACAGCCACAGCAGGGAAGCANTATCTCTCAGGCACCCTTTGTGTTCCCACCGTTAGAGTCAGGAAGTGCTTTAAGCAATCAAGCTGACCAAACCATGGGAGCATTCATGTAAGCCGCATTCACCATGGCTCCTGTGCCAGCTCCTGTTTCTGGGTTCAGCCCTGTGTGATGTTAGTGTGTCAAGAGATGTTTCACNTCATGCTTCCAAGCAAACCCAAATCAGGTGCCCACCTGGGAAGACAGACCATCTATGCCTCAGTGTGGGAAGCTCACTGGTGCTAGGTGTGCATAGTGGCTACCCCTGAATGGTTTGGCATGTTAGTTAATATCTACNTAGGAAAATGCTAGGCCTGTCCCACTGTCAACAGTCCTTCGATCTATCCAGAGGATCTATCCACAGGAGAATTTCACCTTTGTCCTGCCTGCACAGGGATAAAAATGCACACAATAATCTGTTGGGATTTTTCTCATTTGTCAGCAATTCAATACTAATTNAACGCAAGACCTACACTGTTCTATGAGAGGCGATCCGTCATTGCCCTAGTAAGCACAAAGGACGAGGGATAACTCTGCGGCCTTGCAGTCTGAGAGATGCTCCCACCCGACACTTTAAAACTTCACGAGTGGCCTGCTCTCTCTGTAGCNCNCTTCTCTTCTCAGCACTCCTTATCCCAAGCGTTCGGCTCCGGCCCCTTGGCCGCAGCAGACTTCTCTCTTCAAGGTCACAAATTTTCTTTTAATCATGAGGCATAGTTCGTTGTTTATATAAATGTTAGAATATTACTTTAATGGTGCCCTATCATATGCTCAGTTGTACAGATTGTTTCTCTCCTTTAACAATAAGTCTTTGACAGTCCGTCGGGAGTTGGAGCACAATGTCCTGGGTGTGAACACAAGCCTTCCTCCTCCCTAACTCTGCAGCCTTGAGCACCGTCCTTATCCTCACTGCCCACGGTGTTTCATCTATGGTGCACAGTGAGGGTTAGCAACACTGTCCATCTTCAAAGCCTGCTCTGAGACACCGCATGACTCAACATGTTAAAAGGGTGCTGTGCAGCAGAGGTGGGAGGCGGGGTATAGGTAACTTTCGGGATAGCATTTGAAATGTAAATAAAGAAAATAATAAAAAAAAAAATTTAAAAAAAGGGGTACGGTGCATAAGACATTTTTGTTAATTTTTAAGTTTGGCTTTATGTTCCATTGTTACTATTATTTTTTTTACTACCATGACAAAGCACATCACATTGGCTCACAATCAGTTCCACTTGAGATATATTAGTGCTGAACAGTGTAGATGCCTAGGACGGGCCCCATCAAATCACCACACACTTCAGAGCATAAGCCAACTGGAGTTTCTCTTCTTGCTAAGCATCCATAGGAGAGTCCTTCTTTGCCTCTCTTTCAGCTTTTCTGATAGATAGATACTGCTTTCCTGGACTTTGTGACAGTATCACCGCAAGTTCAGTCTTTATATGTCAGAATTCCCTGTTCCTGTTAGGAGAACTACAGTTGTTAGATTCTAAATCCAGGATAAGCTTTTTTCCAAGATTCTAAATTGCACAGTCATGGATTCATTTTCCAGAAAAGCTGTGCTCATGAGGCACTGGGGACTAAGGCTTGGTCATTATCTCTTTTGGTAATGAAATTCAGACCACTGTGGTTATAAACAACAGTGTAGTTAAAACTACAATGAGATCATACAGTTTGTACCTAAATGGGAAAAAAAAAAACCCAATTCATCCTAAAGAATGCTTATGGGGTACTATGAAAAGATGACATCATTAGCAGGGCTTAATTTGTGTGTTATTTTGGGGAGATGTTTTATATGACCTCACAGATCTTCTAATAACACATATCGCTCATGTAAATACATTAGTAAAGTTGCTGAGCACAGATGTTTGTTGTACTGCCTACAGAAAAGCCACTTACTTCAAAATGACAATACAGGAAAGGAGAAAAGGTTGCAAGTAGTACTGTCTAAAATACTGCAGACCTATTTTTTCAAAGTTCCAAACTATGACCTTTTTCTTTTCAAGTATTTTACCCCAGTGCCCAGTTAATTGAGAAAACCAGTTACACTTATTTTACTGAGCCTTGATTAAGAAAAACACTGATCTTGTCACCAAGAAACAGTTAAGTAGCACCTATTGCTTAGAGGTACTTACCTGTGACCCGCATGACCTCTGTTCATTTCTGACCCTCATCACTCGCTGGCTGTGCCATCTCCATTTAGTTTTCATATGTTTTTAAAAATATATTTCTGGTATCCTTTTCCTTTTTAAAGTGTATTTGTTTTACATATTTTATATATACAAGAGCTTTGTTTTCATGTATGCCTGCACACCAGAAGACTTCGGGTCACATTATAGATGGTTGTGAGCTGCCATGTGGGTACTAAGAATTGTACTCAGGACCTCTAGAAGAGCAACCAGTGCTTTTAGGCACTGAATCATCTCTCTAGTCCCTGGTTCTGATATATTTAGTCAATAAAATATTAAATTCTCAGTTACCAGCTATAGAAAGTCTTAAATTACTAAGTATAGTCTTGACATTGACAATAGTGTAGGAACACTGAGGAAATCAGGAATAAATATTAACCATATTAGTTACTGTTTTTTATACTGTCTTAGTCACTGTTCTATTGCTGTGGAGACTCCATAACCAAATCAATTCTTCTGAAAGAAAGCATGTAATTGGGGGCTTGCTTACAGTTTAGAATGCATAAGCTCTTAGCATCATGGTGGGAAACATGGCAACTTGGAGCAGAAGATGAGAGCTACATCTGGATCCCCAGGCAGCAGGAAGAGAGGAAGCCTAGGCCTGGCAAGGACTTTTCAAACTTCAAAACCCACTCTCTGTAATACATTCCTCAAGGCCACACCTCCAATCTTTGTAATCCTTCCAAAGACTTCCAATCCCTAGTGTCTATTCAAATATATATTACCCTCTGGGGACTACTGTTCTTCAGAATACTACATATACCTAATCTGATTGTTATGTGTATTTAAAATGATGAGCATGGAGTGACCTTCATAATTTGGAAATTAGAAAAAGGTAACATGGGTGACTGGAAAGATGGCTCAGCAAGAGAACTTGTTGGTCTTGTAAAGGACCCAAGTTCAGTTCCCAGCACCTATATAGTCATTCCGGAGAGTCTGGCCCCCTCTGCTGACCTTTCCAGTCACCATGGACACACATACTGTACATACATACATACATACATACATACATACCGACAAAACATTCAGATATATATCAAGTAAATACTCTTTTGAAACCAAAATAAAAATGAATGTGAGTAATGTTGCCTGAATTTTGTTCTTAAATATTGATATTTGCATAAGGAGCAGCCATAATGTTTGAATACATAATCCAAAAATTCATTTAAGAGAAAAAATTTTTAAAAGTAAAGTGTTAACATTTTAATTGTATCAGTGATCTCATAAAGTATATTCCTGCAGAACAAATTCATTTTTTAATTTAATTTTAATTTTTTACTTGTTCACTTTATATCCCGCTTATTACCCCCTCCCAGCCATCCACTCCCACAATCCTTCCCCCATGCCCCCTCCCCTTCTCCTCTGAGTCTCTGAGGATCTAGGCACTTCCTCTCTCACCGAAGTCAGACAAGACAGCTCAGCTAGAATAACATATCCCTTGGACAGGCAACAGCTTTTGACATAGCCCCCCTCTCCAGTTGTTCAGGACCCACGTGAAGACTAAGCTGCACATTTGCTACATATGTGCAGGGAGGCCTAGGTCCAACCCATGTATGTTCTTTGGTTGGTGGTTCAGACTCTGTGAGCCTCAAGGGTCCAGATTAGTTGACTCTGCTGATCTTCCTGTGGAGTTCCTGTCCCCTTCAGGCAGCAATCCTCCCTCCTATTCTTCCATAAGAGTCCCCAAGCTCCATCCACTGTTTGGCTGTGGATGTCTGCATCTGTCTGAGTCAGCTGCTGGGTGGAGCCTGTCTACAAATATAACAGAGTTTCATTAATAGTGTCAAGGATTGGTGCTTGCCCATGGGATGGGTCTCGAGTTGTTGGCCATCCCCTTGGTCTCTGTTCCATTCCCCTGTGTCTGCATTTCTTGTAGACAGGATAAATTTGGGGTTGAAAGCTTTGTGGGTGGGTTAGTGGAGAGAGAAAATTTTAATTCATAAATAATAGAATTTTAAATGTGTTTAAAGAACTGAGTATATGACTCAGAGTTATAGTGCTTGATTAACAAGCACGTTGCACTAGGTTCAATTCCTACTTTTAAAAAGGGTAGGGGGAGGAAAAACTAAGGTGTATGCCTAAAATCCTGGCACTTAGGGGCACACGCAGATGGATTACCACAAGTATAAGGCCAGCCAAGGATATATGGTATGATTTTTGTCTCAAATTTTTTTTTTGTTTTTTTAAATTATGTTTTCCTTTTGTGTATTCTCCATTGTATTGACAACAATAAAATTATTGTAGGTTTAAGAAAAGGATAAATATTTTCAGCCCTTCTTATACAAAATAATAATAGTAATGCAACGTCTGAAAAAAAAATCCCTAAGCCAAGGTAATTTGGTAAGAGTGGTTTAGAATTATGTATGCCTTTACTCACATGACATCCCCAAGCGAGCACCGTCAGGGACATTCCAGATGCCTAGAGGTAGGGCAGAACATTCTTCAGAATGTTTACATTCAACAGTCTCCACTAAAGGAACTCTCTCCTTCTCCAACTAGAGACTGTGAAATGAAAAATTACCCCAGCATGTTTCTTAGCCTATCTCAGATGAAGTCCCTTACATTTCTATCCCATTCCCATTTACCCATCTAGTTTGGTACCCCTTGAAATCTTATCACACCAAGTTAGCCTCCAGGTGACTCCATAGGGGAGAACAGGGTGAGAAATTACACTAAATTACTCCATGTTCAACTCTACAGATTCCTCGGAGTGATCAAAGTTGAGTCACAATCTCATTCAGCACCAGGCCCCAGGAATAAGTGCACGGCAACAAGAAAACCTTCCTGTTACACCACAGGCCTTCTATCTGCCCTCCTCTGTCTTCCTCCCAGAACCCCCTATAGTCTGTTCCTAGAAAGAACCCCTGTACACTGTTGTCTTTTAAGAAGATGCTAGCGATAATAGCAGCATAATAATATAATAATGTAAAGATATGTTCATCAAAGATAGAAAATTGGGCCTGGGGCAATGGGAAAACAGATAGCTCCTGTTCATTACTTTTAGTTAGTTAGTGCCTAGAAACCTCTTAAGACTCAAAATATTAGCTACTGACTCCATTAATATTTCCCACATCACAAGTAGAGAAAATGGATGTCTGTTTTCGTAAGTCAGGAAGAAGATACATGTGACAAAGGAGCATACAGGACAGATTGTACTGTTTGGATGCACATGTGTTTTTGTTCTCCTTATATTTATTCCTCTTTTCAATGAAGTAGTCAGGGATCTACAGACAAAACCATGCAAGTGGACAATACACTATTTCACTTAAAGAGGAACTATTTGAAAGGTCTTATGAGTAAAAAGTCTACCAAGAGAGCAGAGTAGGAGATACCTGCCTCCATTATCAAATAACTACAACAAAAATACAGAGGCAACCATTCATAAACCAAGCAACCCAGAGAGTGCTCAAAGGACAACAGAAAAAAAATATCTACTGCCACATAATGTAGCAAAATCCAGAGAATATCCTCTAGTGAGATTAGCAAATCTGAGGTCCCTAGAAGTAGCTAGGAATAAAAAAAAAAAATCAGTAGTCATCATCGTCAGTCACATGATAGGACCACCATGATATAATCCCCAGAGGCAAACCACATAGAGGAATTTAGCATCTTTTGTTTTTAGACAACAACCATTCTTGAATGCGAAACTCAGTAAGGATTAAGCTGTCTTGGTGAGGGAGCTGACAGATCTCCAAGCCCTAACATTGCCAGGTCCAGGGTTAACCACTTCCATGGATGTTTACACTCTGAACTCAAGTTCTATCCCAGCACTCAAGGCCACCCACACCTCTGACACAAGGATCATTCAAAAATTGATGTATTCCATACTCTGCGCCTCATCCTGGAGCCCTCTTCACACAAGACAATGCTTAGGCAGTAGCGCAGTCACAACTACCACCCCAATGTCAAAATCACTCTAACTGCTCACATTCGTGCTCCTATTCTATGATGCCCGAGTCCTTCACAAGTACCTGTGCCCTCCCTCTGTACTGCCACCCATGCATCAACACACCCTAGGTATCAAACTGTCTTAGTCAGGGTTTCTATTCCTGCACAAACATCATAACCAAGAAGCAAGTTGGGGAGGAAAGGGTTTATTCAGCTTACATTTCCATACTGCTGTTCATCACCAAAAGATGTCAGGCCTATGTGACTTTGGATCCCAGAGATGAAAGCCCTTTTATGAATGCTGTACTTCGGGTGTGTTTTATGGACGTTCAGTGGACAACCTTCATCAGATACCAGTGTCACTGACACTACAAATGACTGCAAGAAGGATGAATCCATTAGCAGCAGAACACACAGTCTTCCCCACTATGCATACAATATTTTCTATGCAAATTGTATCTTAGGCCATAAGAAAAATCCTAAAAAAAAAATACAGAAAGACAGAAATCCTATCAAATTTCTCTCTCCTTCCCCCTTCTTTGTCCCCTATTTTTTTTTTGTTTTGTTTTTTTGTTTTTCGAGACAGGGTTTCTCTGTATAGCCCTGGCTGTCCTGGAGCTCACTCTGTAGGCCAGTCTGGCCTCGAACTCAGAAATCCACCTGCCTCAGCCTCCCAAGTGCTGGGATTAAAGGCATGTGACACCACACCCGGCTTTCTTTTTTGAAATAGTATTTCACTATGTAGACAAGCATATTTTATTTTTTGAACAAATACAGCAGTGTAAAACTAAAAACCAGCAACAGGGTCAATTATAGAAAATTCACCTACATATGGAAATTAAGCATGTTTGTAAATATCAAAGATACAAAGACAAAAATTAAAGGCAAAATAATATGTAGACACAAAAAATGGGAAGATAAATTTATTCAATGTAGAGGAAGTCATTCATTAAATGGAAATCATAACAATTGATGCTGCTCTCAAAAGAAAAGAAGTATCTCAAATATTGATAAAAAGTAACACTATATCTCAAGGAACTGGAATAAAAGGATTGCTTATAAACCCAGCAGAGGCAGGAGTTTCACATCAACCTGGGCTACACAGAGTTTCAGGCCAGTCTGCATGACAAGATGTCCCCCCACACACACACAAAAAAAATCAAAGCAAATTTAAAGGGCTTTTGATATATATAGTGTTCATAAACATAGAGCAATAAAATATATGAACTTGTAATAACACATGATAACTTGAGCAAAATAATAACCTATGAGCCAAATTATCATAATTACAGCCCTGCCCAGCAGTCAAATGTCAATAAATACATGCAGAAAGAACGATAGAATTATAAAAACAGTGCTTGATGACTAGCATCATAAGAAGTAACTCAAAAAAACCTCATAAATGGATGCTCTGTCTGCACCAAATCTCACAGCATTCACTGAGTCACCATGGTAACCATGATGGCCAAGGAAAGCTGAGAAAAATCAAACACCACAGCCCTCCATTTGCGTCCTAATATGTACTAGGAATTGAACATAACTGACATAATACACAGTAATTAGCCTCAAATGTTTAATCGTGACAAATACTTTTATGGTTTAATCAATATACACAAATATATATATATACGTATATTCTTCTTCTCAAAATCTAAGAACCCAGGAATTCATCAAGATGGATTTGTTTGGGGATAAAAATAAAAATTCCACACTGCAACTGTAAAAATCAAGAGCTATTAAACTATTTTACTTTTCTGACTTACTTTTCTAAAAATTTCCTATAAAATCATCTCAGAAATTCTCTCCCTGGTTTGAATATATTGTCTGTTACTTCTAAAAAATAATAATAGAAACTGGAGCAAATAGATGATATAATGATTGATTATAAGTGTCAACTGTGCTACAGTGCCAAGATATTTGGTCAGACATTATTTTGGATGTTCCTGTGGGGTTGCTTTGGATGAGATTTGCATTTGAATTAGTAAACTAAGTAAAGCAGATTGCCCTCCATAGTGTGAGTAGGCTTTATCTGTTACTCAGAGCCCCAGATAAAGCAGAAAGACGATACCCTATAGTTAAGAGCTTATTATGTAACTCACTTTGGATTTCATTTATGATATTGGCTCTAGCGAGTCACCAGCATATTATGTATTCAAATTACAAGTGTTCAGTATAAAAATTGCTGGCCTGTACCATCAAAATTTGAATTCACCAAGCATCCAAAATCATATGAGCTAATTCTTTGGTATCTCTAGATAGATACGTAGAAAGGTAGGAATGTACATAGATAGATAGATAGATAGATAGATAGATAGATAGATAGATAGATACATAGATACATAGATACATAGATAGATACATAGATAGATACATAGATACATAGATACATAGATAGATACATAGATACATAGATACATAGATAGGTAGACCTGCTATTGGTTCTGTTTCTCTACAGAACCTTTATTAGTATAAATATTCAAAATCGTTTCTATCCTACAGTAGCCTATGCTTTTAAACAAAAAAATCTAAGTAATTAATAAGCATTTAGCTTCTTACAGTTCAGTGAAAATGCAACACAAAGTAATTGATATTGAAATCCTATTATTCATAAGACTACTAGAATAGGAAACGTATAGGAAGACGATATCCACATATCAAATGGATAATCATAACACTTTTAGTTGCATGTTATGCCTGCAGCCAGAAAGAACTTAAAAGAGATATCTTTCTTTTATATTGCTATCTTTTGAAAAGCATCAGCATGTGTTTAGATTTATTTCCTTGTTTTTGGGAAATGACAGTGGCTTCAGTTCAGATGCTATAAGTAAAACAAATTACACACATTTGTAAACGTTGTATCTTGAAATACTAGTGTTCAATAGCTAGCAGCTAAAGTGATCCAACTCATGCATTGCTAGTGTCACAGACGTTGTGATTGTGTCCAGCAGCTATTTTTATAGTAGTTTCACTTGTCTTCTGTCTAGTTTAACCTTAATTGAATTGTTCTTTTCTCATGGAGAGATTTATTTTCAGAGTGTTGATTTTTGGTTGGCTGCATAGAGATTGTATCCAGTTTGATGGAGGTGGAAAGTTTAATAGTGGTTTAGCCATATGTTCTGTGCTGGAATTTGTGCTTGTAGTTTGAGTACTAGTTCTGCAAGCCTATGAACTTAATTCTGCTTGTGGTCCCAATCCATTTTGTCTTAATAGAGATTTAATCCTATTTGTTAAACAAAGATTTGGATATTTTCTGTACAGAATTTTTTTTTTTTTTTTTTTTTTTTTTTTTTTTTTTTTTTTTTTTTTTAGTTTTTTTTGTGTGACAGTTTCTCTGTGAAGTTCTGGCTGTCCTGGAACTTGTTCTGTAATCAAGCTTGCCTCAAACTCACAGAGATCCACCTGCTTTTGCCTCCTGAGTGCTGGGATTAAAGACATGCATTGTCACTGCCCAAACAATTTAAATTTTACTTTTAGCCTTTAGAAAACAAAATTTTTTCCAGCAGGTATTCAGCTTCTTAGAGACAAAACAAAGTTATTCTCAGATATTCATCATTAGACAACCAGATTTCTCTTGCTGCCTCTGCAACCAAGTAATATGGTTAGGCTTTTGTGAACAGTCCACACCCAAAAGTTTTGAAGAGTGGTAGATAATGGGGACTCTTCAGTGTTTAATCTAAGACTACAAAATGCTACTCATGAACTCCAGAAAATTTTATTTTGTGCTTCTATCACAATCCCCTCTTTCAGGTTTTCTTAACTAGCTTGGACAGTTTCCAAAATTCAAGTAAACATTTTTATCAGTTTATATTAAATTATAGTATAAAGGGCATAGGCAAAGAGACATATAGCAAAGAAATGCAAAGCAAGCTATAGATGAATCCCATTTACATCTGCTGTAGATCCAGTGTATCCACTCTCTGGGAATTCCCATACATTGAGCTATACTGAATCTCTAAATTCATCTTTTTCTGATTTTTTACAGAGGCTTACTTACACAGACATAACTGAAGGATAGACAATCATGTGGAAATGTGAATGGACAATGAGTGTACTATCTGTGCTAACTGGGTGGTGAACCAGCTCATCTAGATTTTTCTTGACCATTCTATAAAATATTTCTTCCTCTCTAATTATAAGGCAGAACTCATACTAAATTAATATGATAAGATATAGTAGAGCAGGGAATTTATTTATGATAGTCCATACCAAAAATATTAGAGATCATATGATATGGCTCACCTTGTAGAAGAGAAATTCTAGTATCTATAGCATGCATTGGGAAGGTAATTATGATTCAGCAACTATACACAAAAACATACACATATGTATGTTATGTGTTATACTAAAATAAGAAGAATTGATATTATTATTGATGCAATCAGAAAATGAATAGTAATGTTGCAAATGTAATTTAAAAATAATTTCCTTCCTTAATTGAACTATTCATTGCTTTGTGATAAAAAAAAAGTCCACTTTAAGATGGGTTTCAAGACCTACTACAAACCATGTAGCTGATGACAAAGCAAAATTTCACCTGCTGTACCTTTTCAATAATGATGTCAAAATAGGTTTTCTACTTTCACACTATTTTCTGAATCCCATGCAAGTGACTACCACACGTTCAGCTCTGTGATGCCATCAGAGACAGTAGGGGCAGGATATAATGGGCCCCTGCTGCCCTTCAGATCTGGAGTAGATACTTTAGAAGACATCACTACACACTCCTTCTTTAAGTCAGCTTGCATGAAGATCAGTCACTTGAGGAACAGCTGTACAAAAAGAAACTGAATCCAGCAGTCACTGTGCTTTAAGGAATAAGTATGTGCCCTGAACCATGTTAAGTCCTAATGAGCAACCAGAGGCACTGAAACAATGGGATATTGATGATAACAATGGACTTCTCACCAGGATATTTTTCTTCTCTTGCTTTCATCGATCTGCTAGCAGCAAATCTGAAAAAGAAGTAGGAAGCAAACAGTATAGTGATAAATATAGATATGCAAATATCTTGGCAGTGGGATTTAAGAGTCCTTTGGATATATACCTACCTTGATGTTCATCAATAGAAAAATCGATAAAATAGATGTAGGACATATATGCAATAAAGGAAGATGAAATCAATATTTGTAAGAAAATGAAATTGAAGATCAGTATGTTAAGTAAAAGAATCCAAGCCAGACAGTGGTGGGGCACACCTTTAATCCCAGAATTTAGGAAGCAGAGGCAGGCAGATTCTGAGTTTGAGGCCAGCCTGGTCTACAGAGTGAGTTCCAGGACAGCCAGGGCTACACATAGAAACCGTGTCTTGAAAAACAAACAAACAAACAAACAAACAATCCAGACTCCTAAAGATAAATACCACCAATGGTAGGTAATTATAAATAATAATAATGATAATAATAATAATAATAATAATAATTTAAAATGAGTTTTACTCTCACTCAGATTCCAGGTTTTATGTGTGTGAGGGGAAGACAGAGGGACAAAGAGTTTGTTTGACAAAGAGGAAAATAGAAAAAGGAACCATGAGAGGGAAAATTAGATATTAGGTGGGAAATGGGGATTTTAAAAAAAGCATAAAAATTCATGAGACATGAAATCAGAGAAGGTAGGTGATTGGAGAGAGGAAAGGGACCAGCAGGGCAGAGAAAAGAGAGCCAGGAGGGAAATTGAGGTGAGGCACATCAAAAGTAATGCATGAAAATGTAAAATTGAAACTCATTATTTTGTACATTAATTTTTAGAACTAATAAAATAAAGTAGCCTGAAAAATCATACAGGGATTTGTGATCACACAGTAGGCACAAGCGAGTGAGTACATGTGTTACTGTTAAAGGTGACAGACTTCCTATGACTGAGTATCACGACCCTCATTTGACCCATGGGGAAACTGGACTCAGGGAGACACATGAAAAGTGGAGCCAGGATAAGACAATCTCCCGGGCTAAGATGCTCTCACTCTTCTCTTTCAGAGGCATTCAGAGAACTAAACCCACCAGCAAAGCCAGAAAGAGAAACAAACTAACTTGGATTTGGGATTTTGAAGCCTATCTCCTCCACAAGTGGGCACTCACGCCTGTATCTTTGTGCAGGCATGTGGGGGAAGGATGCTGTCGTTCTCACCAGATAATGCTAGTCTCCATTTTCTAAAAAATCACTTCAATTACCTTGGTTGTCTCAATGACGTCAGGTTACCATGGCAACTGTGATAAGCAGGCTCTTCATTTGTACTGAAAGTACATGAGGCACTCTTTCTTTCTCCACTTACCTTTCTCTTCAAACAGAAAGCTTTCAAGGCTACTGCCTTAAAAACCTAATTCAAAGGTCTAGGACAGGATGCAGACAATTTGCTTAATGCTTTTCAGCCTGTAGAAACAAAGTATATCTCTAGAGTCAGAATTTTGCCATAAAACTGACCTTCGGTTTTTTTCTATAAAACCAACACACTATTATCAGTATGTACAGACTTAAATACATCTCCTGGAAGGTTTGGAGATGAGCCAGCCCTCCGAGGAAAGCACGCTTACGCACGTACTCCATCTTTGTGAAAAAACTAGAATTTCTCTCTACTACCTTGACAAAGTATCCAAGAAATATTTAAAACATTGTCATTTAAGGAATCTCAAAATTATTTCAAAGATGCAAAGCTCAACAGCTTATTTAGTAAGCACAAACTTAATTCAGTTAAGCCATATGGGTTTATGCTGGGGAACTCCTCCATTACAGATATTTTTCTCTGGAACTCTCTAGGATCATCTGTGACTAAATAATTTGCAAGTTTCTGGAGATTCCATCCTCCATAATAGGGATCACATAGCAGTTTTGGACATGGAAACATGAGTATCACAGTCCAGACCCTCCCTTCAAAACTCTTAGTCTTATTCTTTACTTAACCAACACATGTTTTTCTGTGCCCTCTGGTTTGGTGTGTTCTAAAAGGCCCACAGCTCATTTTCCCTGTAACTGTCTCTCTGAACACACAGCTATATTATGGTCTTCTTCTCAAACTCTATACTCCCTAAGAGGTACCTTAAACACTTTTCTCCAAACAGGAACAATAGGCTAATTAAAACTTGCAACAAAATTCAAGGATGTTACATTAGCTTTATCTTTTAAGTATGAAAATAAAGGGGCTGACTAGGCAGCTCAATCAGTAGTGACACGAGTCACCAAGACTGATGATGTGAGTTCAAGCCCCACATTACATCTGGTAGTAGAGAACAAACTCCTGAAAAAAAATTATCCTTTGATTCTCATACATGCATTAGGACAGGCATGCACCTATTCTCTCTCTCTCTCTCTCTCTCTCTCTCTCTCTCTCTCTCTCTCTCTCTCTCTCTCTC
>NC_034613.1:115628937-115633015 GCF_900095145.1 Mus pahari
CACACACACACACACACACACTAAATAAACAATTAAACCAAAAACAAATAAACAAACAAATGAAGGCTTTAGAATTTTAGAAACAAAAATATGTGAGAATGTTTTCAACATAAGAAAATATCACATTCAAGGAATGTAAACAGCTGGTAAAGGGACCAAATAATCAGTCAACAATCCTGCATAGGTAGAGTAGGCAGTCCATCCCATAAACAACCACCAAACGCAGACACTATTGCATATGCCAGCAAGATTTTGCTCAAAGGACCCTGATATAGCTGTCTCCTGTGAGGTTATGCCGGTGCCTGGCAAACACAGAAGTGGATGCTCACAGTCATCTATTGAATGGAACACAGGGTCCCCAATGGAGGAGCTAGAGAAAGTACCCAAGGAGCTGAAGGGGTCTGTAACCCTATAGGAGGAACAACAATATGAACTAACCAGTACCCCACCCCCAGAGCTGTGTCTCTAGTTGCATATGTAGCAGAGGATGGCCTAGTAAGTCATCAATGGGAGAAGAGGCCCTTGGTCTTGGGAAGATCATATGCCCTAGAAAAGGGGAATGCCAGGGCCAGGAAGCATGAGTGGGTGGGTTGGGGAGCAGGGCAGGAGGAGGGTATAGGGGGCTTTCAGAGAGGAAACTAGGAAAGGGGTAGCATTTAAAATGTAAAGGAAGAGAATATCTAATAAAAAAATCGAGGCAAAGATGTGCCATGAGGAAGGCATCCTGTGCACATTTGTCCCTTCTTTAATCTTTGAAGGATAAAATTTTTCTATTCACTTCAAGTGNTTACAGCCTACACAGAAGAGAGAAGGCAAATGGAACCAAATGCCTTGTCAAGACCCGAGGAATAGTGTCCCAGAAGAATGAACCTTACTTTAGGGAATCCCTTTCTGAAAATGTACATCTGTGTGAAGAGTATTAACTAGAAGATCCACTTTAGCTTGTGATTGCAATTTGGTAACATAAAACTAAATTTCAAAATCAGCTGATGTATAGTCAAACAGACGTGTGCACGCAGGTNTATATGACAGTCTAGACTAAGGGAAAGCCACACTTCACATTTAGGGAGCAAGATGGGAAGATCAGTCAAAAAATTTCACATTAACAATGAGGGCTTTTGTTAGACACCCCCAATGATGGAACCCTGTTATAGGGCATTTTTTTAAAAATTGCATATAAAATTGACTTCACAATCCATTAGAATGCAGCGTGCATAGTATGCTGATGACCAGCAGAATCCTGGGGAAAATNAAAATGGTATTCAGCATACACTTACAAAACATTTTTTTGTTCTATCAAAAATGACTTAGGAAAAGTGGTTAGCTACACGTGGCCTCTGATGTCAAAAATAAAAAATAAAATTATGTCCAACAGGTATTGGAATATTACATAGATATAATTTCAAATTAAAACTCACCAAGNGAAAGATTTAAGTTCTCATAAGGACTANTATNTCTGTGTCTGGAGAGATGGCTCAGCACCCTAGCTGCTANGGAAGGGAACCAGGGTTCGGTTCCCAGTACCCATGTCAGATGGCTTATAACCACAGGTAACTTGAACTCTCAGTTCAAGAAAATCTGATGCCCTCTTCTGACCTCTGCAGGAAATGTGGTGATGGGAATATGGAACTTTGTCAGAAACAGAAAAAGAATNTCTGACCATTTCAGTGTCTTTCAGCTCCATCCAAGGGAAGTGAGGCCTCATGTCTCTGTGGCCTTTGTCCTATCTTAGTATATCCTGACAGTGTGACCTGGATTCCAGGTGGAGACTCTGTTGATTTGCCCTTGTCACCTCTGGCTCTACACTCACTTNGTAGAAGGGTCATGAGAGCCCTATTGGCCCTGGCCACCCGGAAGTCCTGTGGCAGGCCTTTATCATCAGCTCAGTGGCAGGTTTTCCTAATAAAAGGGCAATGGTGTATTGCCCAGTGGCAGCTTTCTTGTGGCATGCATCTCATTAACAATCCCTTGCCCTTCTTATGGTTCCCATGGTGGTGAGACACTGCCTCTCTCTGTGTCTGTTTTTATTCTTTCTCTTCTTTGATTTGACTTTGCCATAGTAGAAAAAAAAATACAGAATGTGGGTTTTGGAGGCTGTTTTAGAGCAGGAAATACAATGATTTCCAGTTCTATTGATCTTCCTGAAGATGCCAGTTTCTTTTCCCCTTATGTCTGCATACAGTTCTACCGTGTATTTGTGCCATAGCTTCCTTATCTGTCCATCGGTTACATACTNGTACACTGGTTGTACTTTGTATGCATTATGAGTAGTGCATATTACCGTGCATGGCTCTCTAGGTGTTATGCTACTCAGAGTCCTTTGTGTCTGTGCTCAGGGACACATAGGTAGGCCATATTGCAGTTTTATTTTGCTTGTGTTTTAACTTGTGTATTATTTATAGTGTGTGTGTCAGACATGTGTCTATGATAAGTGTATATGCAGGCACTCCTGCCATGTACTACTTGGGAAGCCTTGAGCATAACCTCTAGTCCTGCTCTTTGTCTTCCATTCTGTTTACAAAAGAATTTCTACATAGTTCAGTGCAGAATATACTGAGGTGGCTGGTCCACAAACCTCCATGGAGTCTCCTGTCTCTCCCTCCCATCTTGCCACTGGGGTGCTGGAACTATAGACATGTACAACCACATCTGGCTTTATGGGGAGGCTGGGTGTTTACCCTTAGCTCTTCACGCCCGTCTGGGGCTCATATAACCCACTGAGCCATCTCCCCTATTTTTAATAGTTTTTGTTTTGTTTTGACCTTCTACATGGACTTCCATAGAGGCTGTGCCAGTTTACATATCCCCTAAGAGTGTATCCATACCACATNCTAATCTTGAAGTTAAGTCAGATTTCACTGAAAGAGTGAAAGGAATATGGAATGAGAAGCCCGTTTCCTGAGATTCAACAGTCTATGTTGTCAATTTCACATCAGGACTCCATTTACAGAGAACAAAAGCAAGGTGCTGGATTTTTAAATGTAGTAGAGAAGCTCTCTAATAAGAGGAAAGCTGTTATCCCATTCTTCCCAAGCTTGANGCAAAGGCCCCGGTCTGTGGACCAAAAATCCCTCATGGAGCAATGTGACTTCTACAACAGAAGTGACTCGACTGGCACAGGATAAATCCACATTGCAGAGTGTCTAGCTTTCATTTCACAGATTGTTCCTATCTGAAGCCATCTCCAATGGATCCTCAGCTAAATATCCAAGATCCTGAACACATGGGTACAAGAAGTTCTATGGGAGTAAGGCTGTGGGACTGCACTTAAAACAGCAGTANTCTTCATTATACAGACATACAGTGCCACANACNATACCAGGAATAANACGGGAACAGTGTGAATATAGTGTAGATGGAATTCAGAAACACAATGTGTGNTGAAAACTGCCAATTACATAATAGCAGCCAGTTAACCCCGTGCACCCATCCTGGTTAAAAAGTCTCCTGTACAGGTTTGTTAAAACGAAGCTGTTGGAGCCTATTTCAGACATACCAAATGTCTTCATTTGTTGTTTCTGTAGTGTATATTAGGGATGCTTTAGGCAGTGGTGATACAGTATGTTCTGGGGAGAAATTATGTTACATCTCAAGATGTTTTCTGTACAGGGATTAGATTCATCAGTGTTTGTGAACCAGATGTAACATTTACTGTTGTAAGTGAAGACAAGACAAGGAGCACTATGCATGTTCATCTAAAATTCTGGGGCCTGACTTTGTTAACCTCATTGCCATTAAAAAAACAAACAAACAAACAAACAGAAAAATCTCATCAGCTGCACTCTTTTGATTACAGATGCCTCTGTCTAATTTTGCTTTAGGAAACCAGCATTGCAGAATTAACCACAGCCATTTTAAACCCCTCTCCTCTCCAAGCAGTTGTGCTTTGCTCTCATCCTTGGCCAATGTTTGCACGATTGTCCAAGGCCCAGAACGTGTATCTCCAAGGAAGGAAGACTGAGGCTCCTGTGGAAACGAATGACANTACAAAAGGAGAGAAGACTGAGAATCCTGTGGAAATGGATGACAGCAGAATGGTGTGGAGGTAGGCTATGTCAAAAANGAACCAGAGCCTTAC
>NC_034613.1:115633697-115658362 GCF_900095145.1 Mus pahari
TACAGACATTTTAAGATAGGCTAAGACATTAAAGGGGTGAGTAGGCAGATAAAAGGGTTCCCTCTGCTCTTCTACTTGGGAAAAACAGGAAGTCAGTTGTTTGGTTCCTCATGGGCTAAGGCTGTTGTGCAGCAAAACAGGTTTCTAGCCTACAGCTCTGCCCCAAAGGTTTGAGGCAAAAGCAGGGAAGGATGTCACCAGGACCTAGGAGGCAGTGATAACATCTTAGGAGCAGGAAGTGGGTGTGGTCTTCTCACAGATGCACAGAATAGCCCCATGGCCTTCTAGACTGGGAGAACCCAGGGGCATTCTCCCAACCTGTAGATGAGCAGAGGTTCATGAGGTAGGACCTGTCTAGATGTGTACAAAGAGTTGCTTGTGTGTTGGAACGGAACTGTTACCCAAATGACTACTTGTGCCATATGTTAGTTTTTAAATGTTAGTTTTTTAAAAAATCAAAGCATGTAATGGTTTACATCATTATAATGACACAAAGGATAAAATGATATAAAGTATTTCTCTCTGGCCTGCCACTTAAGCATTCTGTGTTTGGCATAAAGGGCAATATGTTGTTGAAATAGTGAATATAGTGCCAAAAAGAATCAGGTCAGGTATGATTAAGAATCTACCTCTAACCTCTTTGTTTACTCTCGTGTCTTCAATTGACTCTAAATCAAGTGCTTCTCCAGTTCTTGTTTAGATTTGCTGTGAGGTCATGTAGAAACCAGTGTTCTTGCTGTCCTTTCAGAACGATGCTCAACACCAGGCAGTATGGTGAATAAAGCCCTCATTCTAGCTTGCCACAGCAGTGGAGACCAATACCGTTTTTTCAGCTTGGTATTTCTTATGTCTAAAACCATAAAAATTCAGATTTGCAATTGTAAAATGAAGTTTTGGAAACGATATTTTCCTACCCTCTCTAAAATTTATAAATTTAATGAGTACTGTTTTATGTGTGTATGATCATCTATACAATTGATCTTAAGAAGTTGGCTTCATTTTTACTAGTATGTAATTGGCAAATTGTGTTTCCTAAAAATGCCATATTTGAGAATGGTGCTTACTTAATCCATTATGAGTAGCTTTACTTAGCAAATGAAGTTTAACATTTGGGAACGTAACATGGGAAATCGATTATAGTCTTCCAGCATGTGGATAATAAAGGAAGATAATTGCTGATAATCCAAGAACTCTGTTCTGAGATAGTTTGTAATCCCTAAGCATAGAGGACTGATCAAAAGTTTACAATCCACAGTCTAATTCTGGTGGCTTTATTTCCTGGTATTTAAATAAAAAATAGAAAGAACTTTTCCAAAACCCAGTGTAAAACATTCACAGCTAATGCCACATTTCTGGGGAAAGCCTGAAAGATCAGAAATGAGGGCTGGAGAGATGCTTCATTCATTAAAGGCCAGGCTTACAACCAAAACATCAAGATCAGAAATAAGACATTTGCATTCAGAGTTGTACTGGCAAGAATACAAAGTAAAAGCATCCACAGTGTAGAAGAATTAAAGCTATTATGTCCACTATCCGGTGATATGATCTAGTCTAATCTTTAGAAAAGCCACAGATTCCACAAATGGTTAAAACAAGTACTTAGTACAATTTTAGAAAAGAAAAAAAATTCTGAAGTTTCTCCTTGCTTTGTGTCAAAACTTACTATAACTCTTTAGGCAGTACTGGCGTAAAGAGAGACATATATATCAATTGAATGGAATTAGACAGTTCAGAAATAAATTTTCACATATATGACCAACCAATTTTACTTTTCCTTGTCTACTCTTCTTTAGTTATTAATTTTTATTAGTATCGATTACTTTTTGCAACTGGAGGAATGGATCAGTGGTTAGTAACTCTCACTGAACTCATAGAGAACCTGAGATCAGCTCCCAGCACACACATCAGATAGTTCACAACCAGTTGTAACTTCAGTTCCAGGAGATCCAGTGCCCTCTTCTGACCTCTGCAGTCACACACAGTCATGTGCACAAACATCTACATCACACATATACACATAAATAAAATTAAAATATTTAAAAATCTCTTCAATGTGTATTCTAATAGACATGTGATGAATTGCTACATCTGTTTCTGTATTTAATCTGCTGTTATACTATACAGAAAGTACTCTTGAATATTATACCTCAAATATCTGAGAATGAGCAGAAAGGTAAAAAATAATACCTTATAGACCCCATGAAAGATTGACCTAGAAAAATAATTAAAAGAATTGATTCATAATAATGTGGTATAATATTGTGTGGATACTTCATTCCTCCTTAGAATAAGGAACAAAATACCCATGAAAGGATATAGGTACAGAGACAAAATTTAGAGCTAAGATGAAAGGATGGACTATCCAGAGACTACCCTGTCCGGGGATCCATCCCATCATCAGCCACCAAACCCAGATACTAATGCACATGCCAGCAAGATTCTGCTGAAGGGACCCTGATATAGCGGCCACTTGTGAGGCTGTGCCAGTGCCTGGCAAACACAGAAGTGGATGCTCACAGTCAGCTATTGGATGGAACACAGGGCCCCCAATGAAGGAGCTAGAGAAAGTACCCAAGGAGTTGTAGGGGGCTGCAACCCTGTAGGTGCAACAACAATATGAACTAACCAGTACCCCCTGAGCTCGAGTCTCTAGCTGCATATGTAGCANAAGATGGNCTNNTNGGCCATCNTTGGGAAGAGAGGCCCCTTGGTCTTGTAAACTTTATATGACCCAGCACAGGGGAAGGCCAGGGCCAAGTAGTGGGAGTGGGTGNGTAGGGGAGCAGGGGCGGGGGTGGGGTTTAGGGAACTTTGAGATAGCATTTGAAATGTAAATAAAAATAATAATAATAATAAAAATGTTAAAAAAATAATGTGGTATAATACATCATTGTTGAGAAAGGTACACCATATTTTATTTTTTAATTGGGCCATAACTAAATTAAAACTGATAATATTTAAAAATAAACATATTGATACTTCATGGTAAAGAAAATTTATTTTTAAATTAACAGGACACCACACATTGACAGTTATAAATAGATCTCATTATACCAGGGAATGGTTTTCCACATCATCGTTTATGTCTCTGTCATGATCCACTTAGTAGGCAATTTCTGAAAAGAAATTTTGGTGTCATCCCAGGTTGCATATAGATCTCACTTGGCGGCAGGAAGTCTTCTTGGTCTCTCTGGAAGTGATAGGTAAGTTCTTGGTTTGCTAAGTCAGACCACTAACCTCAATGGAAAAGAAATCGAAGATGTCAGTACTAAAATAATTCATATCTTACATGGCATTGAATGATATGAAAATGGATTTCGGAAGAGAGTTGAAGCAGAATCGTTCTACATTGCCCTGTCCCACCTGGAATGTTCTACATGGACTAAGCTGGCCTTGAACTTGTAGCAATCTTTCTACCTCTGCTTTCAGTACTAGGATTACAGGTGCACCTCACTACAAAAGCAACCTGAAAATAGTCATCTGAAAGCCCTCCTTGATAAAGACAAATTTAGAAGTATCTTCAGCCCTGGTATTCATAATTATTCAATACTTTGAAATGAAAAACAATTTTGATTAGTGACAAGGTGGTTCCTTTTTATAGGTCGTATATCCAAATGAGGTCTCAAATACATATCTGGTTGAATGAAATGGATTATAGGCATGATCCACTTAGTAGGCATGTGATATTCCAGATAACTGAAAACTTCCTGTAGTCAAGAAGAGTTCACTGTTTGTGCTTACATTTCGAGATGTGAGCACTCAACTTCTGCCCTCGACTTTCTAACTCCACCCCTCCAACATGAACACTAACCAAAATAAACTCTTTTTCTATAAGATGTCTTGGTTCTGGTGTTTTGTCATAACAGCAGAGAAGTGTCTAAGATATGAGCTTTCTGGGGCAGTTGTCTCAGAGAAAGCAGAAGGTTATGTGGTAGCTGTTCCCCAGTCTGAATATTCTAAGACTATCAGACAGACACTTCATCATGTGTTCTGGCCAAGTCTGAAAAGTTACATAATATGCTTCCCCATACACAGTATAGATCAAAGCAGTCACAAGAAACTGACTAGTGGCTCACACCTGTGATTCCAGCATACATACAAGGCAGAAAGAGTGCCACAAGTTCAAGGTAAACTACATAATGGGTTCCCAGCCATTTATGGGTATACAGAGAAACTGTCTCCAAAAAGAGCAAAGAAACCCAAGCATGGCATTCTACGTAATATTATCACTCAGAAGGCAGAATCGGGAGACTCACAGCGAGTCTCGTCTGCAGAGCCAGTTCTCTGTCAGCTAAGGATAAACATCAAGATTATGTCTCAATAAAACAAACCAACAGGGCTGGGGAAATAGCGCGGTTCTTAAAGTGTTTGTCTTTCAAGTACAAGGCTCTGAGTTTGATCCCAGTGCAGGGAAGGCACTAGGGATCACTTGGTCAGCTAGTCTACCCACTTTCCACTTAGCAAATCCCAGGCCAAAAAAGCCTTAAAAACAAACAATAACAAGTTAGAAGGGGCTAAAGATATAGTTTGCTTATCCTGCCTCAAACTATAGATTCAATTCTTTCTTTTCTTTTTTTCTCTTTCTTTTTAAAATTGTTATTTTTATTTGTTTGTTTGTTTGGTTGGTTGGTTGAGTTGTTTGTTTGTTTGTTTAGTTGGCTGGTTGGTTTTCCAAGACAGGGTTTTTCTGTGTAACCTTGGCTGTCCTGGAAATTGTTCTGTAGACCATGCTGGCCCAGAAATCACAGAGATACACCTTTCAAATGTTGGGATTAAAAGTGTACAACAGCAATTCAATTCTTTTTACCATGAAAAAAATTAGTCACAGTCCACATTTGTTGTGACCACCTCGACCAGCAAGAAAGATGCAACACACATTTGTCTAGAAGAAAAGTGGCAAAGTTGCATGTGGGTTGAGCTATGCCGTCTTTCATCTTCATCATGATTCTCCCCCTGGGAGAAGAAAATAGCATAAAATGCATAAAGAACTGTTGTGTATAGTAAGAAGGAAATACTTTTATGTGGAGGGATCAAATATCAAAGCATTATACATGGTCTAATTTTACATTATATACATTATGCATAAATTAAGCATCAAAATTAATATGTATCATACATATCCACATTTTACATTATACAGTTGTGATTTAAAAGCAAGGGTTCTTTTAAGATTCATTTTTAGTATTTTTAATTATGTGTAGGTGTGTGCATCTGCAAGTAGGTACATGTATGTGAGTGCAGATGCTGGCAGTGGCCAAAAGCTTCATTTCCCCTGGAGTTGGAGCTACAAATGTTTGTGAGCCATCTGATATGGGTGCTGGGAACCAAACTCAGGACCTGTAGAAGAGTAGATTATTCTTCTCTAAATGTTTGGTTTTTTTTTTCTGATTACCTTACTCTTCTGGTTTCCTAAGTTAAATTGTTATATTATTGATTTTGGATCTTCTTTTATCAGAAATGCGTTTAAGCTACAAATTACCCTATAAGCACTGGTTCTGCAACAGCATATTATATTGATATGCTCTATTTCCATTCAGTTCAAAATATTTTTAAACCTTTCATGAGCCTTCTTAAACAACTCATGTGCTATTTAAAAGTATGCTTGATTTCCAGGTATTTGGCTTTCCATCTATCTTTCCTGTTATTGCTATTTAGTTTAATTCTATAGAAAGCATGCTTTTGTGATTCCTAGTCTTTTAAAGTAATCAAAGTAGTCTGTTCCTGCTGGATAGCACTGTTGGATGGAGTGTGATAAAAATTAAGTTAAAGGTCAATTAGAGAAAGTTGGTTGATTGACAGAGCTATTCAGATCAACTATATCCTCCTTTGTTTTCTTCCTACTTTATTAATTGGATGAAGGATGCTGAAACTAGAAGCCCGAATGAAGTATTTGTCTTTTTCCTTTCCAATTCTATTGCATTTTGCTGCACATATTTTGACAATATTAGGTGTGTGCATATTTATATTATTATAAGTTGTTGGACAATAAATCACTTTACTATGTAGTGCTGTCTTTCTAAGTGTGAATCTCCTTGTTCTGAAGTCTTTTTTAAAATTGTATAACTACTCCAGCTTTTTAAAAATTATTATAGTGTGTATCTTTCTTATTTAATGTGATTCATCCTAATTCTCCCCTGCTCTCTGTGTGTGTGTGTGCGTGTGTGTGTGCGTGTGTGTACATTTTTGTGTGTGGGGGGGTGATTGTTGGTTTTATTTGTCATCTTGACACATTTTAGACTCACCTGGGAAGGGAGACTAAATGAATGTCTAGATTAGGTTGGCATATGCAAAAGCCTGTTGGAATTGTCTTGATTATATTCATTGGAGTGGGAAGAATCACTCGCTATGGGACTAATCCTTAGGAAAGTGCTTCTGAGCTAGGAGAGTGGAAAGAGCAGAGCAATGGTAATACATTACTTCGTTGTTCTTTGCTCTTGAACAAAGAGCATGATGTGACCACTTGCTTCAAATTCCTAAAGCCTTCACTGGCTGGAGTATAACCTGGAATTGTGAGCCAAATATACCCTTCCTCACATAAATTCCTTTTGTCAGGGTATTTTATTACAGCAAAAAGAAAGGAACGGAGTTGTAGGTGTGTGTGTGTGTGTGTGTGTGTGTGTGTGTGTGTGTGTGTGTGTACATGGACACCATAAATCATACTTATGTATCATTCTACAAAATCCATCTAACTTTTAAAATGTTTGTTACTGCTTTTATGTTTACGTGCATACATGGGCATATGTGACAAAGCATTTTTTCTTTTTTTTCAAAAGTTTTATTAGATATTTTCTTTATTTACATTTCAAATGCTGTCCCAAAAGTTCCCTGTACCCTCCCCCTGCTCTGCTCCCCTACCCACCCTCCCACATGTGTGTGAAGATCAGGTAACATTCTGTAATGTCAGTTGTTGCCTTCACTTAAAAAAAGTTCCAAGGATGGAACACAAGTCACCAGGCTTAGGTAGCAAGAGCCTTTACCTGCTAAGCCATCTTAACAACCGAACCTTGTTTTTAGAGACAGGATCTGTTACTGTCCTGGAGCTGAACAAGTAGGCTAACCTACGTGGCCATCCAGTCCCAGGAATCTTGTTGTGTCTGCAATCCTAGTACTGGGATTACACGTGTATGTCACTGCCACAGAATTTTAAATGGGATCTGGGGGTTACACTGAGGTCCTAATTCTTATCCAGCAAGCACCTCACTGATTAAGTTACCTCTAAGCCTGTTTGATTCTTAATATATTTGGATCCTGTTAACCATACTTATATCTGTTTTCTCTTTATTGCTAAAAATTTCTTTGCCATCTTTGGTATTGAGGTTTTTCATTTGTTTTTTAATTTTTGTGTTTCTATTGGCATATATGGTATACACTTGTTTTGAAAACTGAAAAAAAAAGAAACCTTTTAGTATGGTAGATTAAACCTATGCTAGGGTAGTGAACAACTACTGAGCTATATATTTTAATCCTTGTACATTTTTGACAAATATAAATGTATGTCATATCATATTTCTGCTTAAATTATGAATTTATTTGCTTTAACAGAGCATTTATTATCCATTTCAATTATTTAAATTCCACTTGCCCATTCAGTACATTTGCAATATTATTGCTTTGGATGGTTACATGTTAGATCAATTAAGAAGAAAAAATATTTAATTTACTCCATTTCCAATGCTTGTCCATCTTTGTGTAGATTTTATTGTTGAGTCATATCATTTTATTTTTTAAATTGCTTGAACCTATTTTCACTGTGCATGCATGCACATGTCTGAGTGCATGAACCCCATAGTGTGAACGTAGAGGCAGGCTTCGTGAAGTCATTTCTCTGCTTCAACCTCTATGCGGGTCCCATAGATTAAACTCCAGAGTCCAGAACACGTGACAAGTGCCTTTACCTGCTGAACCTCATCACGGACCCTTATTTTCTTTTTGCCTGAAGGACTCCTTTAACATTTCTTGAAGGGCAGGTTATTGCTGCTGAATTCCTCCACTTTTGTTTTTTCTGAGAAAGCATTTATTTCTTTACTAATGAAGAGAGGGGTTTTTTCCAGCAATGCCATTTTACCTTGATAGTTATTTTCCTTTGTTTTAAATATTTTACTCTAGTTCTTGTCTTGTATGCTTTCTGGACAATACACTGTTGCAGGTCAACAAGTCAGCGTCCCTTCCCCACCCTCGCTCTCTTTCTGGATGTTTCTTTGTTTTTTGTTTCATTGCCTAAGGATAGAGTTGAGGTATTTTGCTTTTCTCATCTTCTTTGGTAAGTGACCTGATATCTCTTAGTTTAGAAAAATTTCAGCATTATCACTTCAAATACTTCTGCTCTATACTCCCTTCTTGGAATATGCTCATTGTGATTGTTCTAAAGATCTTGGATGTTCTGTTCTGGGGTTTTGTTTTTATTTTGTTTTATTTTTCTCATTTTTATTTGCATTTTTGTTTGAGAAATTTCTATTGACATAGTCTAAGATTGCTATTTTTTTTCATCATGTGTTTTCTGTGTATGTGCTACTACATCATTAAGGACATTCTCATGCAACTATATATTTTATAGTAAGCATATTATCCTGTACCCCCAACCCATTTTCTTCCTCAACCTATTTAGTCTATTTAGCCATCTTTATTCTCGTTGGGAAGCAGTTTCACTTTTACTTTTATCAAGCAATACTATAAATTCAAGCAACTCTAAATAATAGAAAACATAAGCAATTTGTCATTCTGAGACTACTTTGATTGACTTAATAATCAAATTATCTAGATTATCTCCTAGAAATGACTTAACTGTTGTTCTTTAAGGCTAGATTAAAGTATATTGTATATATTCACCACATATTCTTTATCTAGTCCTCTGTTTTGAACATTCAGGTTCATTCCATAGCTTAAGTATTGTGAACTGCTAAACTCATTGACTTTTGTCTTAGCTATACCCAGTCTGTTGTACCTCAATTACATTATTTAATTTTGTTTCATCTTTGACATTTATTAACTTCTCTCTCTCTCCCCCTCTTCTCTCCCCATCTCTCTCTCTCTGTGCATGTACACATGTGCATGCGTGCATTTACATGCATGTTCTATGTATGTGTGTGCACTCATGCACTAGCTCATGTGAGTGTGCAAGAGTGCATGTTCATGTGCATGTGTGACATGTTTGCAGATGCCGGTGGAGGAAGGTGTTGTATCACCTGGAGCTAGAATTGAAGGCAGTTGTGAGCCCTGGATATAAATGCTGGAAACCAAACTCGGGTCTCTTAGGAGAGGGTTCCTAACTGGTAAGTCATCTCTAGCACCCTCAACTATTTTTCATTTCTAGCATCTCCATTTGGAACTTCAATGGACTTTGCATCACTATGGATCTATTATCTATTCATTTATGCTATGTACTTTTCCCACTAGTAACCTTGAAAAATGATCAGTTATTCATTGTTTGAAATTTTTAAGAGTGTTGTCATATTTGAGAATGGTTTTCCTCTCCTTTTAATGTGCCCTGTAAGGTTTTTTTTTTTTTGTTAAAAACCTGATGTGTTGTAACAAGCTGTAGTAAATGGGGGTAAAAATAAACCTCTAGTGTAAGAATCTACTTTATTTAGGAGTTTACTAGCGTTTAATGTTGTTATTAGTGCTCTTTTTTTTTCAGTATTCTTGCTTCCTTTCCTGATTTTAGGCTTTTTTAGGTACTCAGCACAAAGACTAGGTGTTCTGCAGTGGTTGCAGTGGCACGTTACTGCTATTATTAGAGTAATAAGATATGGGAGAAGGAGGGACTTCAGTAATTGGCCAGTTATATCTCTATCTTTTAGTGGACCTACATCTTTGACCTGTGAACTTTAAAAGCGTTTCTTTTTATGTATTTAGAATATGGTGGAGTTGAGTAGTTGCTATTGCAGCACATTTTTGTTGAACAAGCCTCTTATTCCCCCTAGAAAGGACATCTTTTTTATAGAGAAAGAAAGAAATATACAGGGAACAAAGTCTTCTTGAATTGTCTAGTCAAGTTAATCAGAATATAGCTTGAAAGCCACAGAAATGAATTTCATAACCAACACTCTACTTTTGTCTTGAAATCGAAGCTGAAAATAGTTGTCCTCATCCCTGCTTACCACCACTGCACAGCCACTCTGAGGGATGCAGATTCAGATCTGACAAAAGGTAACAAAGCACTAGAGGTCACGAATTGTTGAGTCAGGCTGAGTTCTGATCCCAAACCCACCACTTACCATCAGCACTTTAAAAAATATTTGAAACATTTTTATTCTTCAAATGCACTTACTCAATGTTTATAGTGGTAAAGGATTTTTTTGTTTGTTTGATTGTTTGTTTGTTTTTACTGTTCTACCACACTAGTTTCTGTTAGTTATATTGGAACCAGAAACATTGTCTTGGTAGGCATCCTCTCAAATGAAGTTAAATTCTATCAGAAGACAGCAGAATGAATGACTCAAGAAAAAGGAAAAAAATCCCAAATAAATTAATTAAATAAATATATTTATTTATATTTCTTGAGGCATTTCTATGGCCTAAATTCAGTGTCTGTTCTTCTTGTTGTTTTGAGACTAGACTTTGAAATGTAGCAGAGGCTGGTCTTGGATTTCTAATCCTTCCTGCTTCATAAAATACTTCATAAGTAGTTTCTAAGGTCTTAAAGAAAGAGGAATAAGGTTTTCACTACTAAGGAGTAGGGAAGGGAAGCATTTATATTTTAGCGGCGAAAAGTGTTTTCTAAAGTCAAATTGTGGGGATGGGCACACAATTTTGTAGATACACTAAACACCATTCAGTTACATATTTGAAAAGGAATTCAAACCAGGCACTGTACCCAATACCTATTATCTTCACATTTCTGAGGAGGCTGGAAACTCACAAGTTTGAAGCCAGCCTTGGCTACATAGTAAAACCTTGCCTCCAAAATAAAAAAATAAATAAATTTGTGAATTTTATATCAATATAGCTGCTTATTTAAAAAGAAAGGAAATATAATTTTGTATGTTGTGATGTCCAGATCAGTTAAAATCACTATTGGTTATAAAATTTATACATAAACTTTTAGAATTCCTAAATTGCATAATAGTATTTTTCTTGCATGACAGTTGGGTTTCTCCCTTTTAGAATCTTCCCTCCATCCTTTGTTTCTCTGCCTTCCACTTTCCTGTTGTTAGTGACTAAGATCTGTGACAGAATTTTGGAATGATCTGAGTATTCCTAGTTGTGATGGTTAGTTTTGTCAAGCTGACAATCCAAAATAATCCTCTGAGAAGAGGCTCAGTGGGAAATTGTCTAGATCAGGTTGTCTATGTGCATGTCTCCTGAGGACTGGCTTGATTATGTTTATGGATGTGGGAAGGCTAGACTAAAAGTAGGCAGCACCGTTCCCTGGGTTTGCATCCCAGATTGCACAAGAGTAAAAAAAAAATCAGAGTAATAAGGCTTTATACACTCATTTTCTTTCTGCTCTTCACTGTGCATGAGACTAATTGCTTCTAGTTCAATTGCCATGACTTCTCTGCAATAATAGAGTGTAACCTGGAATTGTTAGCCAAAAAAAATCCTTTCTGCTCCAGGTTGCTTCTTGTCAGTATGTTTTTATCAATGCAACAGAAATGAAACTATGACTCTTGACTTACTGTCATTTTCAAAAGCAAAGCTTTCAGTCCTGGGCATTTTTTTTCAATGTTCACAATACGTGCTTTGCAAATATATTTTAATAAATCAAAGAAGACCTTTTCTATAAGGGTTTCTGTTGTGCTTCATATTAACATCAAGAATTCTATGCACTTTGGTTTATGATTCATAATGATTAAGCATATTTTATTATCTTAACATGAATTATATTAATTGGTTTTGAGATGCTGTGTTACTCTTTCCACTGGAGTATACTGTTTATGATATACTGTTCTTGTCATACTTGGTCAGTTTTGTTTTCATAAAGGATTTTTTTCACATATGTTGATTGGTCTGTGTATTTCCTTTTCTGTGATGATCTTGTCAAGTTTTAATATTAAGACTATAGGACTGTAAAGATGGTTCCTGAGTTAAGAGCAATGGCTATACTTCTAGAGAGCCTGGGTGCAATTCTTAGCACCAAAATGGCAGCTCATAACCATCTGTAATTCCAGTCCCTAAGGATCATGTGCCCTCTTCTTGTATCCTTGGACCATACATATGTGCAAATAAAACACCCATACACATAAAAATGAAAAACAGAAATCCCCAAACTTTATATTATATTACTAAAATGACCTTTGAGGGTTCCATGTTTTATAATTCTCTAGATGGCTTTGAATTAGATGGATATTATTTTTCCCATTGAGGTACTTGTGGGAGTTGCTGATAAAGTTTTCTGGCTTGGTAATGTTCCTAGTGGAAAATAACTTGGAAGATTTTTTAAATTTTTTTATGAGATATTTTCTTCATTTACATTTCAAATGCTATCCTGAAAGTCCCCTATACCCTCCCTTGCCCTGCTCCCCTACCCACCCACTCCCACTTCTTGGCCCTGGCCTTCCCCTGTACTGGGGGCATATAAAGTTTGTAAGACCAAGGGGCCTCTCTTCCCAGTGATGGCCGTTTAGGCCATCTTCTGCTACATATGCAGCTAGAGACACAAGCTCTGGGGGTGCTGGTTAGTTCATATTGTTGTTCTACCTACAGGGTTGCAGACCCCTTCAGTTCCTTGGGTGCTTTCTCTAGCTCCTCTACTGGGGGCCCTGTGTTCCATCCGATAGCTGACTGTGAGCATCCACTTCTGTATTTGCCAGGCACTGGCATAGCCTCACAAGAGACAGCTATTATCAGGGTCCTTTCACCAAAATCTTTCTGGCATATGCAATAGTGTCTGGGTTTGGTGGCTGATTATAGGATGGATCCCCAGATGGTGTAGTCTCTGGATAGTTCATCCTTTCGTCTTAGCTCCAAACTTTGTCTCTGTAACTCCTTTCATGGGTATTTATGTGGAGTTCTTTGATCCACTTAGACTTGAGCTTTGTATAAGGAGATAAGAATGGATCAATTCTCATTCTTCTACATGTTAACCACAAGTTGTGCCAGCACCATTTGTTGAAAATGCTGTCTTTCTTCCACTGGATGGTTTTAGCTCCCTTGTCAAAGATCAAGTGACCATAGGTGTGTGGGTTCATTTCTGGGTCTTCAATTCTATTCCATTGNTCTACNTGTCTGTNGCTNTACCAGTACCATGCAGTTTTTATCACAATTGCTCTGTAGTTCAGCTTAAGGTCAGGCACGATGATTCCACCAGAGGTTCTTTTATTGTTGAGAATGGTTTTTGCTATACTAGGTTTTTTTGTTATTCCAGATGAATTTGCAAATTGCCCTTTCTAACTCAGTGAAAAATTGAGTTGGAATTTTGATGGGGATTGCATTGAATCTGTAGATTGCTTTNGGCAGGATGGCCATTTTGACTATATTAATCCTGCCAATCCATGAGCATGGGAGATCTTTCCATCTTCTGAGATCTTCTTCAATTTCTTTCTTCAGAGACTTGAAGTTCTTATCATACACATCTTTCACTTCCTTAGTTAGAGTCACAGCAAGGTATTTTATATTATTTGTGACTATTGTGAAGGGAATTTCTTTCTCATCCTATTTATCTTTTGTGTAGAGAAAGGCCACTGATTTGTTTGAGTTAATTTTATATCCAGCTACTGGAAGATTTTTTGATATGGACAGTATTTCTTTCATATTTAAAGAGGAATTAAACTTAATGCATGGTGGTGATACATGGGTTTAAGACTAGATATTCTGGAGGCTGAGGTAGGAGAATTGCCCAGCCTGGGCAATTTTGCACAATCCTATCTAGAAATAAGAGGTACAAAAGTCTAGTGTTGTTAGCTCTATAGTAGTATCTGTCTAGCATGTGAGAGGTTCTGGGTTCAATCCTTATTACCAGGGAAAAGAAGCTTTAAGACTTTATAATTACTTGTGTTTCAATTTCTATAAGATTCATTTTAGTAAGAACTTATCTCATTCATCTTTATTTTGAAATTACTGACAAGATTTTTTTCTAATAGTTTTTTATCTATAGGAATTAAAGCAGCACTCTCATTTTTTCCTCACATTATTTGTGTATTTTCACTATTTCACATGCCAGCATGTGTATTGATTCACACACCAGTATGTGCATTGATTGATTTCATTACTATTTCCTACATAACGAACTTGTAGTTTTGTTGATGTATTTTTTTATTCTGTCTTTTCTGTTTAATTTCTGCTATTAGATTTATGTCTCTTATAACTTTAATTGACTTATATTCTGTCTCTATGTTCTGAATTTATCTGCCTGGATCATTGATTTGGAATACTTTATCTCTTCTAATATGTATATTTCATGTTGTAAGTATACTTATAAGTGTGGTTCAGTTATGGCTCTCAAGGTTTTTTACCTCCAATATAGTGACACATAAATATTTTAATTATCTCTCAGTTCAAACACTTTCTAATTTAAATGAAAATGGCCCCCATAGACTCATATTTCAATTCTTTGTCCCCAGTTATTAGAATTTTAGGGAACAGATTAGGAGGTATGGCCTTGTTAGGGGATGCGTGTTGGTGGGGGCATTCTTTGAGATGTCCCATGACTCTAGCAGGCCATTCTAAGTGTGTTCTTTCTGTCTCCTGCTTGTGGATCAAGGTGTGAGCTCTCAGATGTTCCTGTTGCGATGCTTTTGTTCTGCCATGTGGACTCTAACTCTCTGAAACTGTAAGCACAATGAAAAGCTTTTTTTTAATATAAGTTGCTTTGACCATGATTTTTAATTACAGCAACAGAAAAGTTCTAAGAATCTAATTTTTATTAGATTACAAGTTTATTACTTAAATTTGAAATGCTTCTATAGGTATTTTACTATTGAATTTGTGTTTGCTTGCACAATGGCAAATATTCTATATTATAGTCAATTTGAAACCTCAAATTGTACTTTATGATCAAGAATTTAGTCAATCTTCAAAACTGTTCTACATTCATTTGAAAAGATTGTACAGTGATTATACTGTTTTGTATATCTCTCTAAGTCAAATTTACAGATTGTTTTGTTTATTCTACTTCTATATGTTCTTTTTACCTTTTTTCAATTAACAATGAAAGTAAAAATGCGTATATCCTTGTAGGACTGGCAATTTTTTTAAAGTTTGAGATAGTATTAATAAATACATAAAATTAAAATATAACACCTCTTATCTCTGTTTTAAAGTAATATGTTAATATGACTATAAAAGCTTTTGTTTTGGTCAGTATTTGTTATTGCTTTTCTCACATATACTTTCAATATTCCTTTTTTGGAGACAGGGTCTCTCTATAGCCCTGACTGTCCTGGAACTCACTAAGTAGATTAGCATACCCTCCAACTCACAGAGATCTGTCTGCTTCTGCCTCCAGAGTGCTGATATTAAAGGTGTGAACAACAATACCTGGATTTTCTCTTATTTTTAATTTAAATTTGTTTCATGTGTATGGTGTTTTGCCTTCATGGATGTCTGTGCATCACATGTGTTCATTACCAACAAAAGCCAGAGAGTTGGATCTCCTGCGACTGGAGTTATAGATGGAGATGTTTGGAAGCTACCACATGGATGCTGGGAATTCAATTAGGGATTTCTAGAACAGCCACTTCTCTTAACTGCTGAGCCACCTCTACAGCCCCTGATCTTCACTTATCTTTACTTCCATTTTGGTTTTATAAGAGGGAAAATATTCATGCTGTAGTTTGAATGTAGGCCTCATCTAGCTAAGCACACTATCTATCACTCAACACCTAAAGCTTGTATTTTATAAGCTGCATATAGGCAGAATGTTTTTGCTCTAAAATCATTGTCTTTTAATGATTTCATATAGATACTTTGCTATAATGTGATCACTAATCTTAATAAGATTAAATTAACCATTGTGTCAAGTTCCTTTCTGGGTTATATGATCCCTGCTAGTCTTCCTATCATTAGTATGTTTGTTTTCACCATCTACTAACATGAAATCTTCATCCAGCAATTATATATAATCTTAACCTACTGAAAACTGGTATCAATTTATACTTTTACATATTCCTGAGATATTGCAAGTGTTTTCCATGCTTTTACTAGCCTCCTCAACTTGTATGTTTGTCAGTAAGTATACATTTTAAAAAAGACAATAGTGTTGCTATTTCATAGAATTGTCTTAGTTTCTTTTCCTGTTGCTTTGATGAAATAAACCGACAAAAGTAACTTAAGGGAGAAGGGTCTTTCTTTTGGCTCACAATTTCAGGATGCAGTCTATCACAGCAGGGAAATCATATGTCACAGCTCCAGAAACTTAGGAGAGTTGGTCACATTTTATCCTTAATTGGGAAGAAAAGTGAATGAATGTGTGCATGCTGTCAAGCTCTTTGTACTTAGCCTAAGACCCAGCCCAAGAACTAAGCCATACAATCACAGTGGGCAGGTCTTTTCATCTCAGTTAACCCAATCAAGAGAAACCTTCACAGGCATGGCCAGATTTGCATCTCCCAGATGATCCTGGAGTCTGTCAAGACAAAAATATTATTTTAAAGCCTATAGATTATTTACCCTTTTAAGTTTTGTTCACACTTTCATCCCTACTTTTCCATCTAAGATATTTTAATCTGAAAAATGTTTTCTATTATTTCATACCTGCTGCCTGTATACCTTTCCCAGTTTTGTTTTATTTTTATGCCACCTTTGCTTTGAAGTCTATTTTTTTGCTGGCTGCCAATTTCCAAGTTTTAATTTTCATTCAAGACATGAAAAATATCCCATTGTCTTCATACTTCCATTTTTGCTGTTGAGAAACCAAATCAAAACAATCACACTCGTTTCTTTGAAAGCATAATCTTTAGTTCTGGCTAGTTTAATATTTTTCTCTTTGTCTTTGGTTCTCTGAAAGTCCATTATGTTTGTAACAAGGCTCCAGACCTTAGTAGGCCCTGAGACCTTAGCACAACTGACTCCATGGTTGAAGTATCATTCAGGCCTCAAAACTCAGTACATAGACAACACTGTCTGCCAAAACTATAACAAAGGCTTAATCCATCAAAGTCTATTGTCATGGGAAAGTCTCTACATGTAGTGATCTTGATTTTTGGCTTCTGTAGTTCTGCTTATCACTTATCATTCTTGTTTATTGAGGTGAATAAACCCAGGATATTTGTGTGTGTGTGTGTGTGTGTGTGTGTGTGTGTGTGTGTGTGTGTGCTTAAAAGCTAACCTTGAGAAAGGTTTGGGGCTACACTGCAATCCCAAACAACCAGTGTAGTCTTTATTAACTAGCCAGTTATTAGAGACTTTATACTGGCTTAAATCCATGTCTAAGAAGTCTTTTCTGGTGAATTTCCCACACATTAACTTCCACCTATACATAGAGGATCAGATTCAAGATCTACAACAGGTGTCTGAAACTGGGTAGTTCCAAGCACTATAATACAATGGTTTTTTTTCCTGTATTTTACTAAGCTCCTATATTTTACTAAGCACCTTTCTAGGATTTATGGTCATTGGGTTTGTTAGTCTAAGATGCAACACTAAAACTATTATGAATTTTACTTTATTTCCTCACAATTTCATGAATAAAAGATGAATTTTTTTTTAAAAAATTGGTGTTGAAAATGGAACTCAAAATCTTGCACATACTAGCCACATCCCCATCCCCAAATAATCTTAGATTTTTTTCCCTTTAGTTAGTAAGTTATGAACTCTCTGCTTTTCTTGCAAATAAGCATGTTATGGCTTTTATTTAACATAAGAGAATTGCATGCATTACAAACTTTATACTTTGGGACCACTGTTAAGTAAATCAATGATTGCTTAACTGAGATGGCAAATAACTGGCTAATATGTAGAGACCTTATACTGTAAGTATATGCTGGAAATAGATGGACTGGAACATAAAGTTTGATCAAGCAACTATTATGTCACTGAAATTATAAAAAAAAAAAAGAATCTTAGAATATATTTCAAGGGGTATGGGAGAAAACTCTCCTATTATGACTGAAAGGAAAGCAAACTGGGTCTGTTGTTTATTTAAAAAATTATCCTAGAAATGTATATTTGGGAATCATTGGTATTTTGAGGCAAATGAATGAGATCACACAGAAATTGAGAGCCTGAGAACCAAAAGAAGCTTAGAACAGAACCCTAGGGAACATTCAATAGCAGCTCAGCTTCCCAGCGGGCACCTCCACCAGCCACTTGTATTCAGACAAGGCTGGGTGAATGGGTTGTTTTAGAGTTTGATGGTAGCTGTACCGCCCTTGACCTCACTGTAGCCAACGCTTACCTTGAACTCCTATTTCAACTTTCTGAGCGCTGGGATTACAGGTGTGTGCCACTATGCCCAGACTTGGTTTGAAAGCAGGTTCTTGTGGCTCAAGAGCTGAACACTATTGACAAAGTCAAATTCCATTTTTGATCGTCTGTCCCACCTGTAGCCTGCATATATGAGAGAGATGTATGTGTATCAAAGATGCACCAGGTAAAACATTCTGTTGCCTCCCACCCTTCTTCTCAGGCATCTCATGACTTTGTGACACACACCTCCTACAGTGCTCATCTTAGTCCCCCAGGGAGGTGGAGAGTGAGATGGGTCAGACATAGGGGGGGGGGGGCGAGCTCGGGTGACGCGGTGTTCACGTGACCGGCCAGGCGCAGACGTGGGCACCAGCCCCCACGTCCGCTTGCCCGCCCTACGGTCTGGTCTTGGCACCCGCGCAGAACCAGCTCCCTGAGCTGCCCTAAGCAACAGACCAGCTGTGAGTGGGCTCTGCAAGCCGGAGAAGGCAAAGGCCTGTCCTGGGTATCCTTAGGTTAGTACTGAAATGATGGCACTGCCCGCAGAGCAGGGCAGGGGGTGTGGGGGTGGCAGCTAGAACCAGCAGCAGCAGGAGGGGAGGGGGAAGAGATCCAGGAGATTGGTAAGGAGGGGGCACAGCTGACCGGGCAAGAAGAGGGGGGGGAGGAGAACTCCCGCAGGGGGTTTCTCCTTCCCTCATCCCACTCCTAATCCGTTTTAGAGCAGGCGGAAAGGGGGTGAGGGGGCCCCCCGCAGTGCGACGGTGAGGGTGAGACGTAGACAGATGCGTACTGAAGTGGACGCACACTCCAGGCTCTGAAGATAAACTGACCCGGACCAAAAGGGAGTGGGGGTGGGGCAGGCTGCCTCCAGAGTCCGAGTGGGGAGCGCAGAGCAAAACGGAGTTTGGAGAGCATCCCGATTTGGTGCCCAAGGCCTGAAAAGAAATGGCGGCTGGGGTATGCGGGGGTGGCGGGGTAACGGAGGAAAAGATTGAGTGATGAATATGGGCTACCAGACAGGTACACAGTCTCTGTGCATCCACTGACCACGCAGACACTGCCCCTGTATCCTGTCTGTAGGTCTCTGCTGTTCCCAGCGCATTGTGACATCTGCGAAAGAGGGTCGACCTGCCCAGGATCCCTGCAGGTCAGTGAATAATGACAAAATGGGGCAGGATTTGGGACCCCACTGCCTGCCCCCTCCCAAGCTATCCCACGTAACACACACGCAGAGCTTGCCACCCTGAAGAAGCACCAAGAAGGTGGTAAGACCTGGCATGGCATGTNGGTCTCCAGGTGGAGGAGGGGTGCAAGCCTACACTTGGAGCACTGGGACAGCCACCAGGGAGGGACCCCTAGAAAGCAACAAATGCAGACAGATGTTAATGAGCCTGTATTCTGTCAGGTGTCTCTTGGTCTCTCACGTCTCTTCTTTGCCTCCTGTTTCCCCACTTCTACCCTCAGGACAGGAAAAGGAGGGAAATCTTGCCATGGAAGAAGTCCGTGGTGAAAACGAAGGCAAGTTGGAAAAGGAGGGAAAGCCAGAAGATGAAGTAGAGCCTGAAGATGAAGAAAAGTCAGACGAGGAAGAGAAGCCAGACAAGAAAGCAAAGCCAGCACCACGCCAGGGCAAGCCAGAGGAGGAGGCAAAGCCAGATGAGCAGGGGCAAGATGAGGGGAAGCCCGAGAAGCAGGGAAAGTCTGACGGGGAGGGCAAGCGCCAAGGGGAGAGCAAGCCCGATTCCCAGGCAAAGTCAGCCGGCGAGGCGCGGGCTGCAGAAAAGCGCCCTGCTGAAGATTATGTGCCCCGGAAAGCAAAACGAAAAACAGATAGGGGGACAGATGATTCTCCCAAGAACTCCCAGGAGGACTTACAGGACAGGCATGTAAGCAGTGAGGAGATGATGAGAGAGTGCGCAGATATGACTAGGGCTCAGGAAGAACTGAGGAAGAGGCAGAAAATGGGTGGTTTTCACTGGGTGCCAAGAGATGCACAGGATGCTTTAGTCCCCAGGGGCCAGCGGGGAGTCAGGGGGGTGAGGGGCGGCGGAGGCAGGAGCCAGAGGGGCCTACATGACATCCCATACCTTTAATGCCTTTGGCCTTCAATTCTGACCTCTCTGAGGAGAAAGAACACTGCTGGCCCCGCTTTCCCTGGTAGATACTTGCCAGGCCTGTGCTTTAACCTTCAGCCGAAACTCTGCTTTAGGTGTTACTGTCCTTACCAGCAGCCTTCTGACCCAACTACAGTGCTCTCTGTCTTTTAGTACAGGATTTTCACCCATGTGCATGTACATTGTAAAATAACAATAAAAAGTTTGCAGAACTTCATCTATGGTATTGGCCTGTTTCTAGAAAATGTAAATATGTTTGCAGAATGCATCTCAGCACAAAGGAAACTATGGAAGCATACATCCAAGCTCTAACAATGCCTAGCACTACAAGGAAAACGTACAGATGCAATCATCAGGTGGTTGGAGACTTCCTGACATTCCCCTGCTGCTTATAACCAGATCAGTTCAAACTGTGACCTCTTCTCCTGGGTCCTCTAATGCCCTCTTGCTCCTTTATATATTAATGTATTTAGACTATGATTGTCATAATAATAATTTTTAAAACAGAAAATCAGATGACAACCTGGTGAACTATTAAAGAAGTTTAGGATGGCAATGGAGACATTTAAAACTCCTTTGTGTTTGCATGTAAAGCCAAGCAAAATTCACATTACTTCTGGAACCCAGTGCTAAAGGTATAAACTTGGCATTTATAATGCATCTTGTGCTGTAAAGGGTCAATCTTGTCATATATAAAATGGGGATAATATTTGGCTCCCAGGATTGCACAGTAGATTCTCTGTCATGCTAAGTATGGGCATGTGGAGGGGCCAGACCCTGAACCTTGTCAATGGGGGAGAAGGCTGAGAATAGTTGCCACCTGTTCCCCGGGAACAACTGCAGGCAGCTGAGATGAAGGCTCTGTCTGGCTCCTGTTTGGCCTCTAGAGGATTATGCATAAAACCTTCTGCTGTATCTTTTTAGGTATCCTGGATTTCAGATTATGATGTTCATGAAAGAGGTAAAGCCTAGGCAAGTGTTCCAAACACAAGCAAACAAACAAAACCCTCTGCAGCCCAAAGCTTTTCTGGGCCCAAACATTTCTGACAAAGGACACTTAACCTTTCGTAACATCTTTCCCTTTGTAGAATAGCCTTGTATCTTTTTGGTTAAATGTTACCAAAATTATGATAAATATTAAAGGGTTTTTGTGCTCAGCTCACAAATAGCTGAGCCAACCTTGTGCTGTAATTTTTAAAAGATTATATTACTTTTTCAAGTAAGGACTTGTGTCTCCAAGCTTAGAAAAGTTTTAGAGTTTAGATTTCAGGAGAGAGCCTTCTGCTAAGCAACTTTCCCAAACTTAAAGAAAAAGCATTATTTGTTGGTAAAAGCTACTCTGGAGAGGCAGTGTGAGTGAGACCAGGCTCATTGCCTCTGTACAAAAGTAGCAGATCAGAGAAGACATGCCACCACCGGGCTCTCTCATCAACAATATTGATTTTCTTTGCAAACCTGGCCAGAAGACTATTGTCATAGCTGAGTTTAGATTATGCCAGACACTGAGGGTAATGATGACCCCTTAATATAGTACCATTTCCACAGTTAAGACTGGTCCCAGTTATGATGAGACATCCGTAAAGAAGCTGTCTGCCGACTAGATCTGTAGTAATGTAGAGAAGTTGGAATGTTGCAGGTCAAGAGCCTAATTACCTTCCTTATCTTGGGGTAGCTTTAGCCACCACCAGGCCTCAGAAGCCATTCCTTGTCAGAAATAACATCCTGTGACTGATAAATAAAAAAATATTTTGAAATATATTAACTTCTAACAACCCAGAAACTAAGACTGTCATCAGACAGCATCTTGGGCAGCTAGAAATGCCTCCCAATCATGCTATAACCACCTCCCTGATGCAGTGTATTTTAAATGTGCCTTGATTTTGTGACTTTCTTTGTTCTGATAGTCTACAAAACTCCACAACACTGCTTTCACACTGGAATGTGGAATTTCTGGTAACTGAAATCTATATTCCCAAGTCAAGATCCCTCATAATGGCTCCGAAATAAACTATAACTTATTCCCTTTAAGATGAGAGTTGTTTTGCATTGACACAGTGCAACTCTCCCACCACAGAGAGGCAATATTTTAATCTTAAATGGAAATAATAAGTCATACATCTATAAATGCAAGTATGACCATTTTCACAAGCATATAGCACATTCACCAAATTTCCCCCAACATCTTATTTTAGAACATCAGCAGCAACCCCCCCAAAGAAACTATACATTCACACTCACTATGCAGTCCTATTCTCCACCCCTTATAGCTCTCACCTCTAGTTAATGGCAACTACTAATCTACCCTTTGTCTCTATGGACTTGAATATTATCAATGGAATCATGAGGCATGTGGAGTTTTTGTCACTAGCTTCTTTTACACGTACTATTTTAAAGGTTTATCTGTGCTATTAGCATGTATTAACTTTTATTTCTTTTTTACTGTCTAATAATATTACATTAGTACATCTGTTGGAATGTATACATTTGATAAATCCATTAACAATTTTAGGTATATCTTTCCACAGTTTACTGTGAATAGAGCTATTCTGAATATTCTTGAGAAAGACAGCATGGAGGTGGGGACTCTAAGGAAACTCTGAGCCCACATGGCAGGTAAAGAAGTCTGTCCTAACTCTGAAGGTGGGGAGATTTACAGCAAAAGCTTCCAGGGTAGTTCCCTAATCCCTAGGTTGGAGAGAAAGAAAGGTGTGGACTGAAAGTAGAAACCTTTAGGTTTAACCCCGCATTCCAGAATGATGTTGTGGCCCTTGGGACTCACAATGTCTGGGTAGGGTGCTTATCAGCTTCTGTGGGGAGCTGGTGCACTACTTTATGTCCCCCTCAACCCTCCACTGCACTTCCTTCTTACATCCTTTGTTCTATTGTTACATTTTTACACTCCTGTTTTCTTTTCCATTTTAGCACAAAATCTTATTTTACTATGTGAAACCCTTTCTCATCTAACAGCATCTCCGTTTTTACTTTAACAGTCTTTACAAAAAAAAATTGTGCTTAATATCTATAATTTTGCGTATTTATTTGGCATACTTTGTGGCTTGTTTCTGTCTTATTGTTGTAAAGCTTAGAAAAAAATTCCTTAATTAACTATATAACTAACTATAATCACTAACTAACTATATATAAATATAATAATTAACTATATTTTAGTAAAAAAAACTATATCTGAAACAGACAAAATGTTCAACAGTCCTAGAGACATGTCTATTTTCTCTCACCAGTTAATTTAAATTAAACTTTTGTTTAACATCTAAATTGTTTTATAACAGGAACTTAGAGATCAACCTTGTTGCAAAAAAACATCAACTTCTCATTCCTGTCTGAAAGTCAAACAAAGGTGGGTAAGAGTCTGGCACCTCTGCTTTCATCCTTCTATCTTTGGTGTTACCCGCTTACTCCTCTGCTTAGGCATCGGTTATTTGGGAAGTGTCTGTCTAACTTCTTTCACCCTTCAAAGCTGAAAACAGTGAGTTAAATGGTGCTCAACTTGTCATCAATTTGTGTTTCCAGAACAACGAAGTAACCTTCTCCAAAGATCCACAAACTCAGACAATAATCATGGAGACTGCACCTTCCTCACTAAGATTACTTAATCATGGAAATCTTTGAATCATGGAAAACCCACCATTTCTTGTCTCTAATTTCAAAGCACTTGTTAGTACCCTGAAGACACATTTGGGGTCACAATGATCAAATTTCCTCTCTTTACCACTCACCATTATTCACCTCTGTAGTTGGAGTTATGGATCTGGTGGCCAAGCGTTTTATATTATGAACAAAAAAGAAATTGGACTGATTTAGTGATTTCAATTTATGTAAGAACTCAGGTATAAGCAGTTTTGTATCTATCTATCTATCTTTCTATCTATCTATCTATTTATCTATCTATATCTAGATATATGCACATATGTGGACAATATGTATAGACAGCTATATATAAAAATAAATGTAAAACAACAAAGATTTTTGTATCTTTTATGTAGATTTAATATTTTACAGGTTTTTTCAATTTTTATACTTTTTTATTAGATATTTTCTTTATTTACATTTCAAATGCTATCCTGAAAGTTCCCTATACCCTCCTCGCGCCCCTGCTCCCCTACCCACCCATTCCCACTTCTTGGCCCTGGAATTCCCCTGAGCTGGGTAATATAAAGTTTGCAAGACCAAGGAGCTTCTCTTCCCAATGATGGCCAATTAGGCCATCTTCTGCTACATATGCAGCTAGAGACTCGAGCTCACTAC
>NC_034613.1:115661157-115670721 GCF_900095145.1 Mus pahari
GAATTGATCCATTCTTATCTCCTTGTACAAAGCTCAAGTCTAAGTTGATCATTTTACAGTTTTAAAAGCCAGGTATTGATCCTTTTTTCTTCCGTAGTACTAAGTAATCTGTACTATATTAACAGAAATAAGTTAGAAAACCTACATCTTTTACATGTAAATAAAGACAAAATGTCAGATGGAAAACAAAACCCTTCCTTATTTTTAAAAAGATAAGCTGCAGGAAGTGAGACATTCTTACAGGTGAAAATTGAAAATTAATAAAAGTTTAAGCTGGGCATTGGTGGCGCACACCTTTAATCTCAGCACTTGGGAGGCAGAGGCAGGCGGATTTCTGAGTTCGAGGCCAGCCTTATCTACAAAGTGAGTTCCAGGACAGCCAGGGCTACACAGAGAAACCCTGTCTCGAAAAACAAACAAACAAAGTTCAGAAACTCTGGCTTGTAATACAGTCATCTGTATTCTTTAGCAAATCCTTGTGTGCCCTGATATGTACGACTCCCAAAACCCCACAATCACAGTTTTCAGTCCAGTCCAGGGAGTGCAAATAGTGTCAGGATCTCTCCTCCCCATAGGCTCTTTCTCATTAAAAAGAAAAACTACCTTTGATACAGTCTTTTGCTCTGCTTGGGGATAAACAGAAAAGAGAACAGAAGGGAGGTTGATAAAGTGTGGTGATGAGTATGACTATGAGGATCAATCAAGGCAGGTGAAAAGACAATAGCGGGTTGGAAAATTCATTTTGAATTCTGCATGACACAGATTCTAAGATTTTATTAGGTTTCCATTCTTTAACTCTTTTTAATAGTTTCAAAATATGTTAGTTCTGTATAAATTAGCAATTTCACCATTTGTTTTCTTAGATGCTTCTAAATTCTGCTTAGAATGAGTTGCATTTTTTTCCTACTCTATAGGACTTTTACTTTATATCACAGAGAAAAAAAGCGAGTGTACTCAATGTTCCCCATTTTGGGAAAGCCAGTGCCATATTATCTTTAGTTACAGTTCCTCACTTTTTCCAAAGAGTTGAAAATTGAACTACTGTAATTACTGTTCCTCACGGAGAACAAGAGCTCCTTCAATGCCTTCATTATCAGTGCTTATAGAGTTTCTACACTAAGTGAGCAAGGTTATAATATATAGACAGGGCCCAGGAAAAACACAATCTTAGATATTAAAAAATGACCAGAGAAAAAATATAAAAACATAAACAAACGTCTCAACTGAATGCTCTGACAAAAGTAAAAGGATATACAACAACAAACTCAGAATAAACCAATAGAATATCAACCAAATTGAATCAAATCTCTAGCCCAGGAAAGAACTCATGAATATCTACCCAAGCAGACAATATAGCTAGTTGGGCAAAAAGGGCCCACACATGTAAAATTCGGGTGTTTTCAACAGTGCAAGTCTGTTGTCCTTGGAGTCACATGTTCATGTTCCAAAACTGATTATTAAAACACACACACACACACAAAAAAAAACCCCAACAACAACAACAAAAACATAACAGCTCTAACCTCAAAAGGAACTAGGAAATTCATTCTGAGCCAAACATGAATGACCATGTCCTCAGAACACAGATTTAATTTGCCCTGAATAACATGTTCCAATGACATGGTTATATGAGATTTTATAGTTAGAGAAAAAATGATAGTCATTAATCAAGGTAACTTTCAAATACAGGGTTGAGAACATGAGATAGGTAGGTTTTATCAAAACAGAGACATCTCTTCTACAGGTTTAGAAAGCCAAAGAAAGGCTTCAGCCATTAAGTTACACCACCCACCAACAAGACCTCTACATGGATGATAAATAGAACTTTAATAGCTAAAACTTTGACATAGGTATAAATATTCATGATCTTAATTCAGGCAAGTTTTCTTTGCCATGGCAAATAATACATTATATAACAAAAACAAGATAAATTCTGCCTCATCAAAGTGAAACAGCAGAATGAAAAAAAAATCTGAGTGTGGTTACACATGCCTGTAATATCAGCATTCAGAAATTGGGGTGGAAATAGCAGATTTGAGGCTGCCTTGGGCTTCAGAGAAAAACTCTGTTTCAAGAAAGAAAACAAAAACAAAGAAGATACAGGATAGAATAGAATACTGCCAAATTTAAAGCCAATTTCCAGGACACATAAGGAACTCTGAATACTAATCATAAACACACAGATAACTCAACTTTAAAGATGCCCAGGGACTTTATATGTAGCCCATCATAGAGTACATGTTTAACATGCAAAGGACTGGGTTCAATCCAAGCACCACCAGGTTTTTTAAAAAGCATGTGTGTTGGGGAGTGTGAAGGTTTGGATAAGAATGGCCCTAATAGGTACATATATTTGAATGTCTTGTCCCTAGTTGATGGAACTTTTTGGAAAGGATTAGGATGTGTGGCCTTGTTGGAGTGTGCCACTGGAAGTGGGCTCTCCCTCCCTCCCTGCCTTTTCTACCTCCCCACTGGCCTTCTCCTTCTTCCCCTCCTCCCTCTCTATCTGCCTCCCTGCCTCCCTGCCTCTCTAATTACTTCTCAGCTACTTCTCCAGCACCATGAATACCTGCATGTTGCTATATTCCCTGGCATGATGATATTGAACTAGCCCTCTTAAACTGTAAGGAGGACTCCAATTAGATAATTTATTTTATAAAAGTTGCTGTGGTCATGGTGTCTCTTCACAGCAATAGAACAGTAAATAAAACAAGCAGAAAATGTGCAAATGTTTAGATAGCTGTTTTATTCCTAAAAGATACACAAATGGCCAATAGATATCATAGACAATCAACTTTTGCTAAAACAACAACAATAAAGCATTGATTCATTACTTGGCTCACAAAATGACTAAAAGGAGAATGTCTGACATTACTGCCTTCACTTTGTGTCTGTCTGCTTTACTTTGTTTCAAATGCCTGCTTGATTCTGCATAAACATAATATTTAAGAATGTCTTCCAACTGAATTCTATCTTACTACCATTTAAGGCTGAAGGGACAAAGATGTCATTGCTTTAACCCTGCAATCACTTTAGATTCCAGTATGAGCAGACACTGGAGGACAGACCAGCCATGTCTAAAGTCATTCACACATGTAAGGGAGGCTATAGCCCCAAATAATCTTTGTGTATGACATGATTGATTCCCTCAAGAAATTCAGAATTAATAACTTTGTCTTGCAGAATGGAGACAATGATCAACTGACCAAACCTTGACTAAGGTTACTGAAGTATACATATCTCTTTTTCCAGCTCCTCTATTTAAACCCAGATCTTGTGCCAGTACCTTGAGGATGAACTTGGAATTACTGGATTCTTATTATTGAATCTAAATCTACTTTCTGATTTTCACTACTTGTCTGTTTGATCATGATAACAGCATACATACAAGGCTAGCCTGTCGGGATTATGGGGCTTGCTCCCTAAATTCCAGTTACATAGTGTTTTAGTTGTTTTACCTGTTGCAGTAATTTATTTCCCTGAGAAAAGTAACTTAAAAAGAAAGGGAATTTTGAGGCTCACACTTTGAGGGTGCCCTCTATGACAGTTAAGTCTTATTGTCAGGAGGTTAAGGAAGCTCTCACATTGTATCATTAATCAGGAATCAGAGAACAATGTGTGCCTTTGGCCAGCTCATTTTTTACCTTTTTGTACAGTCCAGGATCCGAACCCAGGAATGGTATCACCCACTGTGCACAGTTACTCCACCTCAATTAATATCTAGGCAATTCCTCATAGGTAAGCCAAAAGACCCTTCTTATGGTAATTCCAAATCTTCTCAAGTTGGAAATTTCTTTATTAAAAATTAACCCAACCCCTTGTCAACTTGACACCCAACCACTTCACTTTAAATCATAAAATTACACTTCTTATGCTGATGTTACAATGCTAAATATATTCAACTTCAAAACATAGTCTTTTACAACAGTTGTCAAATCCAAAATTCACATTTTAGACTCAAGACAATCTCTTAACTGTGAGCTCCTATGGCATAAAAAATTTAAAAGAATTTATTTACATAACAAATAGTGATGCAGAATAAATCATTTTCTTTCCAAAATAGATGTTTGGAGCATAACAAGAAATGATCAATCAAGTCCAAAATCCATTGGGGAAAAAAAACAAATACTGCAAGCTCTAGTCTATCATTTCAAGATGAAATTGGCTTGGTTCCACGAAGTTTAAGTAGCCCTACCCATTCAGCATGGCCTCTCTCTTGAGCCTGTTCCACTCTACACCTGCAAGTTTCCTTAATGGATAGCCCACAGTTATGGCATCACCAATATCCTGGATCTTTTTTTTTCATTGCAAGTTCAGTTTCACCCTCACAGTGTCACACAATGATTTCTCATTGTAGGGACTCAGATTCTGCCATCCATTGCCTGGTCTCATTTTCTCATTTGTTCTTTGAAATCGTGGAGCAGGATCTCATGATATTCTCTCTCTCTCTCTCTCTCTCTCTCTCTCTCTCTCTCTCTCTCTCTCTCACTCCCTCCCTCCCTCCCTCTCTCTCTCATCTTTCATGCCTTCGAAACTATTACCATACATATGATGCTACCAAGTTCTGCCACCAGCTTGAGGTGTACTCTGTCTGCCTGACCACAACTTTATTATCATCTGTGTGCTGACCCTAGGGAAACACTTCCCTAGACAGTTGCCTCTGAAGACCAGAAAACTCCTGCAGTTTAGGCTTTCCTCCTTCAAATGAACTTACATCTTCACAAGCTGTAGCTTTTGCTCTTAGGGTACTTTTTGATGAGCTTTTACATGGAACACAAGTTTCATCACCTCCTTTGCTCATATGGAAAGATCTATCCACATCCCTCTTCCCCAAAACAGCTCAGCAATTTTACAACTATTTCTCCACTGCCATCCACCTAAATCATTGGCTATAGCCAGTGAATCAGCATTTAATTACATCTTTGGCCATTTCTCTTTCTAAGAAAAATGTATGGCCATATTTATTGTCTGAAATTCTGCCCATTATGAAGATATTTCTTACCAGTATCTTTCAGGGGGTTCCCAGAAAGAGTTATAATGTTATATTTGCTCAATTCTTGGTGGTGCTTGCTGACTATGCAGAAGCATCTATAAACCAGGCCTAAGTTTTCCCTTGATCAGTCAACTAATCATAAAGTACAGCCCCATGAAGCCATGAGTGCATGCTAACGGACAGAAGGCATTACTGCAAGAATAAGAACCATAAACATTTGGATATCTTTATGCCATTTATTCATGCCTTCAGTATGTACTTGGGTCTGTTCACATATATGCCACTTCCACTTAATGCTAGATTACTACTGTACATGGCCAACTTTGTGGCTTGGTGCGTGAGATAATATCCACCTTCTTATGGTCCTCTTAGGTCATGTGGAAAGTTGGTTACTCATTACACTAAGGTCCACTACCAGGCCAAGAGCTACTTCTCAAAGGGAGAAGAGTTGTCTGTAGATAGCTGCAGGGCCTTGCTTCAAAATCACAAGGGTCTCCTCTGTTATTGACCTGCAAAGGCTCCAAATGTCCCCCATATCTATCAATGACACCTCAAGTAACAGCAGGTTTAGTGCATCATATGGTCCAAGTGGCAGAGCACTCTGTCTAGCAGCCTGGAGCTGTTGAAGTGCCTGCTCTTGTTTAAGGCCTTTCCAATGTCTTAACAGCTTTCCTAGTAACAGCAGCATAGAGTAATACATCCAGGCAAAGAATGTCTTGCTCCAAGACCCAAATAGGCCCATGTGTTAGGTAATATTGATTGTTAAGAATAATTTACGACACAAGTCACTAAGCATGCCTGTGAGGGATTATTTATATTACACCCTCTGGGTGTGTCTAATAATGACTGCCTGGATTAGGGAAATGGAGGTTAGAGGAAACACCTTGAATGTGAGTAGCACCATATCATAGCCCAGAATCATATACTATATAAATAAAATGGAGAAAGTGAGCTGAGCACTAGACTTTGTTATTCCCTGCATCCTATAAGACAAACCACCTCAAGCTCCTGCTTCTGTGATTTCTTCATCATGAGGAACTGAACCCTCAAACTGTGAGCCAAAATATTTTCTCCTTTAAATTGCTTTTACTGGGTTGCTTCATCACAGCAACAGGACAAGTAGCAAGAAGTGTTCTTCTCTTTTTATGGTAGAAGGAACCAGGTATAGCTTATCTTTCAACTTAGAAATAATTTCTCTGCATGTCCCATACATATGGTTATGTGGATAGATCTCTCCCAATAGACACAGGATGTGACGACACTTGTGTTCCAAGTAAATGTTCATCAAAAGGTGTGCTGAGAGCCAAATCCCTTCTGCCAGAAGCTACATCTTGTGATGATCCAAATTTATTTGAAGGGAAAAAGCATTTCTGAACACATAGAAATTTTATTGAGGTAGAAAGTTCCTTTGGGTGGATTTATTTCCTGTTCTTGCTTATTTATAAGCTTGACGACAACAAGTCCAGAATTGTTACTAACTCCTACTGCCTTAATCTAATCATTATTAATTCCATCAGCATAATAGACTCCTTCATTTTCTACCATAAAAAGGTCAGCACTTTGTCCTTACTAGCATAGATAATTATTCTGGGTATGGGTTTGCCTTTTTTGCATATAATGATTTTGCCCAAACTATTGTAACACATAGGCACATGAAAAGAAGTTCAAAACTATTAGCAATTAGGGGAATTCAAATCAGAAACCCAAACATATCACACAAAAGAACATGACTAAACTGTAAGAGATAGAAAATAAACTTTGACAAGGATGGAGAGAAACTACATCTCCACATCTTGCTGATGGGAATGTAAAATGCTGTATTCACTTGGGAAATGCATTGACACTTTGTTATAATGTTAAGCATAGAGTTACCATTTGGTCAAGCAATTCTGCTCCTAGGTATATGCACAAAAGAACTGAAAATATACAAGCATATAAAAGTACACAAAAACGTTCATAGCAACATCATTCCTAATAGCTAAAAAAAATAGATGCCAATCAACTTGTGAATAAACAAAGTGTATATTTATTTGACAAGAAGGAAGAAGTGCTGACTCATGCTCTTATAAACATTAAAAACATCATGTTTAGTGAAAGTAGACAACCACAAAATATTAGATATTGTTTAGTAATAAATAGTGGTATCGCCAAATCTATAGAGGCAGAAAATGTTAGTGATTGCTTGGAGCTAGGAGAAGAGTAGAAATGGAAGATGAATGGAAATAGAAATGGAATTTTCTTTAGGGATGCTGAAAATAGCATAAAATTGGATAATGTTTGCCCATCTGTATTGTAGGAATGAAGGACAATTCCTTTCTATTCTTTCAAGTTTTTTTTTAAGTAAACTGACAAAGGGATAAATAGAAGAGACAAAGTTACTAATGCACAAAGTGGTTTTTAAAGCATATAGCATAGGAGGAAATTGTAACGATGTGACTGATTCCAAATTAGGTCAAAATTACTTAGAAATGTATATGCTATTTTCAAAAACGTATTTAGAAATGTCTATGTATGAGGAGATCAGTATATGATTCTCAGGGTAGTTTGATGGGTTTAGGGAAGGCACTGGTGACCCAGGATAAAGTCTAATTGGCCTACTTGTTAGATGATTATTTGTAAATAACCTTTGACACCAAAGTAAAAGACAAAGGACTATGATGAAATTCTGTCTAGGTGTATCAAGAGAATTTAAATTCTTTTACTATGATATGAATTTATTTGATAGAACTCAAGAAAACATTTTGGTTTTGTTTTTATTCCTGTTTGGAAGTCTAGATTTTATGCAAATAAGGAGGTATCAGAATGATGCTGCTTCTAGCATCTGCTTGCTGCTTTCTACCATCCTTCAAAATAGTATATGAGGATGCCTAATATCTTTTTATTTATTTATTTATTTATTTATTTATTTATTTATTTATTCATTCATTCATTCATTCATTCATCCACTCATTGGTTCTTTGAGACAGCTTTTCACTATGTAGCTCTGGCTGGCCTGAAACTTACAAAAATCCACCTTACTCTGCCGCTCAAGTGCTAGGATCAATGGTATGCACCACCATGTCCAGTGAGAGTGCTTATTTTATGGAGGCAATCCCTGGACTCTTTTACTATGAATATATAGCAGCACTGTATAGTTATATAATTTTTATGGATGAAATATATGACATACAAGTTATATATCAAGAATGATGCTAAACAGAAGCAATTACACATGATAAAATAATAGTATAGTATATGGTTCATAATCTACATAGAAATCAAATGCACAGTGATAGAAAAGAGAGTATTACACAGTTGTAGAATTTGTCACATGAAATCATGTATAGGACAAAGTATGAGGTATATTTGGAACAGCACTCCTGTGCTACATTTTAGCCTACCCAGCACATCAATGTCTTTAATTGGGTTATTGTTGAATTTAATTCTTTTTAATAAACAGATAATGGTAGGTAAAGTGCTTTAATGATCATAACTCACTGGGCTCACAGCTGGGTAAGATTGTTGATGACCTACCCCCTACAGCAGTCAGAAGAGCAGCTTCCATCACATGAAAGCTGGCCAACAGAGAGGAAGTTTCCTGATAGTGCCAATGTTATTTCTCTATGTACTGTGACTTAAATGTGCGGTGTCTTCAGCAATAAGTCTCACCATCAAGTTCTGATGACAACCAAGAGCAAGGACAATAACAGGAGCTTGTCCTTGGGTACTTTGTAGGTTCTTCTTTCTCTCCACCTTTTTTCTTCCCCATTTGCAACCTCTAGCCCTAGGCAGGAGAGGGAAAAAAGAATACAGGGGAAAGGGTATAGCATTATAGTTAGACTACTTTCTGCTGATGAGGGTTGTATAGTTCCTTAGGACAGGTTTGATCTTCAAAGTCAGGATATCTAATTTCTTCTTATTGTTTTTTTTTCTTTGTTCATGATAATTTAAACTTGAGAAACAGCAACCAAGCACTAACCAACCAACAAAAACCTACACATCATCTCTGGGCCCTAGAATTTATACATCCTCTGAAAAGTCCTCAGAATTCCAAATGTCACACACTCACAGAAACTATCTGGAGCTGATGAACTCTGCTAGCGCACGAGGCAAATCATAATCAGGTGCAGTGGATGGTCTGAAGCAGCCCCATATTCCACACCAAAACTCCAAAGTTGTCACTACAAATAGCCTGTAATATTTAGGGAGAGACTCTTGAGGACACCCCTGACCAACAACTTAAGGGGAAGTATACCACAGCTGCATGGGACTTTTTGTTTGGTATCTGTGGTTTATGAGAGGAGCATTATCCTCTGTGTAGCATGACTCCAATTAAATACCTCCATATCAGATGTATGTAGAAAAATAGTAGGTTTCCATATGGCTTTTTCAAACATCCTTTTTGTTTGTTATTTCTCCTTTCACCCCAACCTCCTCTGTTCCATATTCCATCCTAAATTTCCCATCTCGTTCCTCTTTATATTCTCTCTCTCTCTCTCTCTCTCTCTCTCTCTCTCTCTCTCTCTCTCTCTCTCTCTCTCTCTCTGTCTTTGTCCATTAAGAGGCCAGATGGAGTCCCCAGACATTATTAG
>NC_034613.1:115672101-115680992 GCF_900095145.1 Mus pahari
TAATAATAATAATAATAATAATAATAATAATAATAATAATAATAATAATAATATTGAAATGTATAGTCTGTATTGATAAGATAAAGAACCCAAATCAGATGCAGGGGAAAAGCTAGAGAAGCAGACCATTGTGGGTGGCACGGGTTTAAGAACAAAGCTTCAGAGTTCACTACAGTTGCAAAAGCAAAGTGGAAGAACCAGGAGGGTTCAGATAAAGTAACTGGCAGATGAGTGGATGGCTGGTCTGGACTGGTAAACAGGGGAACCGGTTGATGGCAGTTGAGTAGTCTAGAGTTCTTTGCCTGTGGGTCCTTTATCTACTGTTTTATTTTTGTGATAGAGTCTCTATACATAGCTCTGGAGTCCTGGAACTTTCTCTGTAGACTACACTGGCCTCAACCTCACAGGATTTCTTCTCAAGTGCTGGGAATAAAGGTGTGCATCACTACCACCCAACTAAGAAGATCCTCTCTGGAAAGGTTCCTGTTGTGACACAATGTCCAGATGATCCTTGATTTAAAGCAGGACATAGAGTGATTTCAACTGCCATCCAGTTTGTGTTGGAGAGTCAGTTGTTGTGACATGCACATTTGATGTTAGAGTGGCTTTTGAAAATACTGCTTACGTTGGAAAACAATTAGGAGAATCTCAATAATCACTGGAGGTCCAGTCTAAACTACTACGTACCTGTTAATTCTCAGAGACCTGCAAAAGACAAGGTTATGTGGATACCTTCTGGGATCAAAACAAATTTGAACGATTTATGCTCCAGAGGATTTTACAGTGTGTATGCACAGCTTTTGACTAAAATAATTCAGTTAGTCATATAGAAATAGCAATAAGACCTGCATATGAAAGGAGAAATATAGTTGCTATGGAACATTTAAAATGTCTTGTTTACCAGCTAGGGATGAAATGACATGCTTATAATTTCAGTACTCTGGAAGCTGAGGCAAGAGAATTGGGTATTTGAGGCCAGCCTGGGCTACAGAGCAAAAGTCTGTAAGAAAACAAAACAAAACAAAACAAAAAAACAAACAAAAAACGAGCTTCCAAAAAGTTATAAAATTTGTAAAAGCAGATGACAGAAACTGCCTGCGACAGGAACCAGATGGCAAATTTAACAAAAACTGAAAGGTATATATTATAAATATTGCCAACATAGAATAATACCCCTCTTTAAAGAAAAATAAAATAAAATGACTTATTCTAAATAAAAAATGAGTGAAAAATAGACTGATGGAGATTGATGTGTTTATAAAAAAGATAAAGGGTATTGGAATATGTTCTATGGGGTGTGGTGAGATGTGGGGTAAGGGGATGTCTCAGCGGGCCCATGCCAAGGGATCCCCTTCCCCCTGAGAAACCAGCCACACAATGGTATAGCATAGAGTTTACTCAGAGCATGGGGAGGGGAGTTAAGAGAGTAGCAGAGGCAGAGAAAGGCAGAGAGGAGAGAGAAGAGAAGTGGAGGCCGGCCATGACTACGTGGAGAAAGGGGGGGGCGGAAGGGAGTGGGGAGAGAAGGGGAGCAAGGGGGCAAGAGGCAAGGGAGCGAAGCAGGAGAAAGAGAGAGAGGAGGGGCAAGCAGCCCCTTTTATAGAGCCAGGCTTACCTGGCTGTTGCCAGGTAACCATGGAGAGGAGCATACCTGGCTGTTGCCAGGTAACTGTGGGGGTGGAGAACCAGACAGAATACCAACAGAGATTATGCCATCAAAAAAAAAAATTAGAAACAAAGAATATTAAAGAAAACCGTACAAAGCCTCAAACCGATTAAACACTCTAGTGACTAGAAAATGGCTCTCAGTTTTGTCACTAGTTATAGGGCCGCAGGATTGAAACGGTGAGCAGGAGGGAAAAGCTCACCTGATGCTGGCAGTACCCATGAAAGCTTAAATCTTATGGGTTATCCTTCCTAAGGCCTTATCCTTCCCAGCCCTTAGAGCGAATGACCCATTGCTTCAGGCTTTAGAAGCAAGAGCTTTATGGTTCTAAACACTCAGGTTGATCCGGTTCCTATGTAGGTTTGTAATGCTAGCAACCCTGGTAGCTGCTTTGCAGGATTCCAGTACTGTAATGAGTGGCAGTAACCAATTTACCAAGTCATGATTTTTTTTAGTGGTCTAGGACATCTAAGCATGTAAAAGAAACAAAATTTCCATTGGTTTCCCATAGTAAACATTTCCCATTGAGGGGAAAGCTAAAGCTATGCTATCTTTAGTTAGATTTACCTAAATAGTTACACATTGAAGTAACACATTTTTCAAACATAAAGGCAGCTGCAGAATCTTCTACTGACACAGCTCCTGAAAAGTCTTGGGTGCAGGAACCCTCAATACCTATAGAGAGTAAGGGTGAGGGTTTCGGGATCCTTGGTTTTTAAGACTTGATTGCACCCTAGAACTCTGCCAGCAATGGAAGTCCACAACTTCTTATCTTCAGCTCTTCAGAACCTTTCTCATCTTGGCCACTTCTATCCCCACTTCATAACTCAATGAAACACTTCCTGTCTTTCACCTCTTCCACCACCACTTTTTTAAAATTTTTTAAAGATTTATTTATTTATTTATTTATTTATTTATTTATTTATTTTATATGAGTACATTGTAGCTGTCTTCAGGCACACCAGAAGAGGGCATCAGATCCCATTACAGACGGTAGTGAACCACCATGTGGTTGCTGGGAATTGAACTAAGGACCTCTGGAAGAGCAGTCAGTGCTCTTAACCACTGAGCCATCTCCCCAGCCCCACCACCACTACTTTTACAGCTACTGCAGCTCCAATATGGCTTCTGCATTGTGCTCTTCATGTTACCTGCACTGCCTGGTCCACTCACAACAAGGATAAAAAGACTACAGAGAGAAGCCTTTTCTTGAGTATAATGCTGCAACTTGGGAGGTTGTCTCCTAACTGGCTTAAAATGCGAGCAACAGTCTGCTTATATGGTCAGGAGAGGTAGTGCCAAGGGTGCAGTAAGGGTGTTTACACTGATCATGGCATAGCCTTTCAAGAAAATAAAGGTTTGCTTGCACTGCTTATAGTACACTTCATTTAAAGACTGTGTTTACAGCTATTACAGGTATTCTGCTGGGGTACCAGGTGAGGCGTTTCTTCATTTGATACAAGCAAAAAAGGCTATTAGAGTTCACTGTGGTTTATGATGGCAAAAAATCTTGTGCTAGCTATTTGAAAGTGTTGTGGCCAGATTAATGCCTTTTGGAGCTTGAGTTGGGTAAGCAGCTGTGGTTACAGTATAGCTTTCTTAAAATATCTATGAAGTGTCCAGAGCAGCTAAGCTGCCATGAGGTCAATCCAGCCAGCTGCTAAAGAGGGGATTTAAGCTCACATTCCTCCTCTCAAAGTAGGCAGGCACCATGGGAACATCTCACAGTTGTCAACTGGGGAATCAAACCACCTTAGGACCCAACATTTTAGCTTCTTTCAAGGAAAGACAAACTTAAAAGAGGCAAAGGCCTGTCATCAACATTAGCAATGCCTCAGTATTCCAGGGAGAGGTTTCTCTTTGATCAACCCCAATGTTAGCAGTGGAAAGGAAATACAAAGCACCTATGCTGGAAAAAAATACAGTAAAAGAAACCCCATGTTTGTTCAGGCTGTTATATTAAAATACCAGATAGTGGGTACCTTACAAACGACTTCTTTCCTCACAGTTCTTGAGGCTGAGGGGGCGGGGTGGGGGGAATCGAGGCAAAAGTGCTGGCAGATTTGATATCTGGTGACAGTTCAGTCTGTGGTTCATAACTGCCTTCTAGCCCTACCCTCAAATGGTAGAAGCAACAGACAAGATACTTCACACCCTCACAACAGGATTATTCCTTTATATTGCTCTTTTCTGGGGGCTGTCACTGCTTAGCGTGTGGAAGGCTTCCAGGTTCAACTCTTAGAACTAAAATAATTAACAATATTAATAATAAATAATGTTCTGTTCTCACAACCTAAGTAACCCCTAAAATATTGTTTTTACTTTTACCAAATGGTAATTAAGTTCCAAAATATGAATTTTGATGAAACACAAGCATTTGGAAAAAGCATCCTCTACTCACAGATGGAATGCTTTTATATAAAAACCATAAGAAATCCACTACAAAGGATATTAAAAGACTACCAAATATATTCAGTGAGTTATTAGTGTACACTGTCAATATACAAAAACCAAATGTATTTCTATGTATTTTCAGAGAGCAGTCCAAATAATAAGTGTTGATGTGGGTTAAGAGAAATGGAAACATTTATACCTCTGGTGAGAATGCAAAATGGCCATTCCTCCAGTGTAAAATACAGACTTCTTAAATGGTCCAGCAATTTTATTTCTATATTTGTGTGTATTCAAAATAATTTATATTCACCTAAAAACATTTCATGAAAGTTTAGAACACCAATATTCATAATACCTGTAAATGAAAACAACCTAAATATTAAATAATGAATGGACAAAAATGTGATGACTCCAGGTGATGGAATATTACCTGCCGTAAAGATGAAGTACTTTACATTCTACAATATGAATGTATCTTGCAAATGTTGTTGTAAGTGAAAGAAGCTATTCACAAACGACCATAAGTCATATGATTCTGTTTATATTAAATGGAGACAATAGGCAATCCCATCAAGATAGAAAGTAGATCAGTGATTGGCTATGGCTGGAGAATATAGTGGATGGGGAGTCATGCTTAAAAGGCGTGAGATTCCTTTTCTGAGTTGATGAAGTTTTGTAAAATTGACATTGATGATGATTACAGATATCTGTGAATATACAAAAAAACTATATATGGCTAATGAATGAACTATGTGTTGCACTGTTAGTATCTTAATAAAGCTATTTTTAAAAGCAAGAATCCTGTCGGATATAGTTCTGGATGTGTATTCTCATGAATCCCAGAACCCAGGAGACAGATAGGCAACCTGAATTACCAGCCAGGCCTAGAAGGAGAAATTCTGTCTCCTAGCCCAAGTGGAAAAACACAAAAATAAAACCAGAAATACTGAAAATAAATCCAGGAATATTAAGGCTTTGAAAGAGAAAGAAGCACAAAGGGAGAGAGAGAACAAGGATAAGAAAGAGTAATAAGCAAAAAGAAAAACAATAAAATTGTAAAATTCATTAAAAGACACAAACTGTCAATCTCACTTAAAAACAAAAAAGAAGAAAAAGAAAAACTGAAGAGTGGTGTTATGTACCAGGTCTACATAAAAACTTAAAACCCCTGAGTCATATATTCTCTGATTCCCATGGTACAAACCATAGGGAAATACAATTATCCATATGTAATCACTGAATACTAATTTAGCAAGAGGCGGTGACCATTAATTCTCACTCATTGTTATAAGACAGCCCCTTCACATCACTACTTATAACGTAAATTATTTAAAAATCTTCCAAGCTGGGGCATGCACACCACTAATCCCAGCATTCAGCAGGCATGTCTCGGGGAGTTTGTGGCCATTCTGGAGAATATAGCAAGTTCCAGGACAGCTCCTACATAGATTCGGTCTCACTACTCTTCCCCAAATAAAATCCCAAGACAATTCTAAGTCCAATAGCTTCACTGAATAATTCTATCAAACATTTAAGTATGAATATAATATTAGTTTTAAACAATTACTCAAGAAAGTGGAGGGAGATGCCTCCTTTATTTATAATGAAGTATGTATTGCCTTGATAGAAATATAAAAGGCCTATAAGAGAAGTAGCGCCCTCATGAATACAGATACAAGAATTCTTTTTGGATTTTTTTTTTTGGTTGGTTGGTTTGGTTATTGAAATAGTGTCCTACAATGCAGCCCAGGCTGGTTGCAAATTCACCATCCTCTGGCCTTACTGATTGAATTACAATCCTATTTGGTTCACATGCAAAAGTTCTTAATAAAAATGTAAGAGAATTGAATCCAGCAATACATCAATTTATCCTAACCAGATTGTAAGAAGCATTTAATATTTGAAAGTCAATATAACTAAACAGCTAAGAGAATAAAAAAGAAAAATGTAACGTTCTCAATAGATAACAGATGCATTTGTGTTCAAATCTCTCAAGATAGCGCACTATAGTTGAATGTAGATCACATGTTTACATGAGGACCTGGGTTTGATCCTCATCAAGAAAAGCTTTCGGGATAGCATTTGAAATGTAAATAAAGAAAATAATAATAAATAATTTTTTTAAAAAAACACCTTCCGAGGGAGCCTGGAGGCCAGCCTATACTTTGATATGCTAATAGGCACCACAGATAGCCATTTGTCCCTTCTGCCAAAGATAAGAGAGATGACTTCTTTTGGTAGAGGCAAACCAGCTTCAAATGTACCTGCAGAATGCATGTGCTGGCTTTATCTAAACACCAGAATTTGGGGAAATAGAGTTTCTTTGGACCTGATGGTCTATATAGTAAGTTCCAGGCCAACCAGAGATATACATAGAAATGCTGCCCCAAAGAGATTCATAAATCATTCATAACATGCAGCCTTGATATGCTGTGTTGAAACACTTTACCTCTGTAATCTATTTCTCAAAGCACATAAATGCAGTTTCACCATGGGAAAAACACCAGAAAGTTTTCTGTACTCGAACAGTGTACAAAACACCATATCAGTATAATCATGAAAAAAAAAATCTTGAATGACAGAACTAAAAGTGACTCAGCATTGTAGAAAAGAGGATCTTACAACTGAAAAAGAATATTCATAAAGAAAAGGACATTTCAGTAAATGGGTTAAAATTGTAAGATATTAACAATGAGAGAGACATGGTATGAAATACACGGGAATGCTCCATACATTATTTTCAATTTTTCTATAAAGCTGTACCTACTCTCAAAAACAAGTATATTTTAAAATTAAAGAAAAGCCACATCAAAAGAGAAATGACACAGCAAAACCTTTGTTTTGATACATGTAATGGTTCTTAAGAGAGAACAGATTCCATTATCATTTTAAATAGACACAAGTTATGGGCCCAGTCCTTCTCATCTCATCTACTATAATAGCTGGGGATATTTGGGGGTGTTTAAGAACCCCCAAGTTGAAGACTCACAATGAGTATGCTGGAGCCCAGGAAGATAGAACAGCCCAAGTGACATTCTATGTTCCAGACTTAACTGGCATCCAGGAAGTGCTCCAAATGCTTCAGTCTGGAGAATATCCCAATTTGGGCGACTTTTACTCCTAAGAAAACCCTGGTTTACTGTGGTGGTATGTGAAGGAGCCACAGTCTAGACTTGCTTTTACAACAGACTAACCTGCCTTCTCTGGAGACAGAGAGCATAAACAACAGAAGAGGGGGGTATTGGAGGTTCCCATGTACATCTGCAGAACCTCCAGTTAGTGTCTAATACAATGAATTCTGGCCAGCACCCCCCTCCCGCCCCAGTTTGCTACTGGCTTTCTTTAGCCAATATATGGACCTGTGGACACACCTTCTCTGGCCCCATGTGGTTCCAAAAGCTTGAGTAGCTACAGACCTTCTTCAGAGGCCTTGCTCCTCTGGAAACAGGCATGCATGCATGTGGGCATGCGCCTGTGTGTAGTGTGTGTGTGTTTCCACACCTCAGCTAACACCAGAAGCAAAAAAAAAAAAAAAAAAAGAGAGAGAGAGAAAAGAAAGACTCAGGCCATTGCATTCCTTTTTGCACATCACTCCCCTAACCCAGGGGACAGAGGATCAGGAATGCTGAGATAGAAGGAAAACAGGAAAGCCAGAGGCTGGGCAGGGCCTGCTTCAGTGAACAGGTCCTTAGTCTGACAGCAAGAACTGGCACCATAATGTGTCTTTAGGAAAGAATGCAGAAGAATGCAGCAACAGAGCACCCTTGGCTGGAGGAACCCAGGCAGACAGGTCCTGCTGTGTGAAAACAAGGGGGTAATTAGAGGGAGGACAGGCTCTGTTCCTGACACTGGGGCAGGAAACCCTGGGCCAGAAATTCTCCCTGGACTCCCTCAGATTCCAACAGAGAAAGTCAGGGGCCTAGAGACTGTTGCCATGGCAGCAGATATCCAGGGCTGCCAGCCTCTCCTCTTTCTGCATGGCTGCTCTGTCTGTATTCTGATACCTTTAGATTCTTCTTCCAGAAAAGCCGTTTATCCTGCCCTTGCTGTGTGTTAACATGGCTTGAAACATTCAGGAACAGTTTTTTTTTTTAAGTATTAAATGCAAAATTATTCCTGCCACAATGCCTAGGTGTTGTGTTTTACATCGTTTTGTTTTCGGTGATTTGTGTCTTAAGTCTTCACAGATGCTACATATATATTCTACCATTGAACTATGTTCACAGCCTCTGTGCAGTCTCTCTCTGTTTCTCTGTCTCTTTGTCTCTCTGTCTCTATCTCTCTATGTACGGGAGTGTGTATGTGAGTTTACACATGTGCATGTATTTATACATGTATATAAGTTGCTTTTTCCTGTGTCAGTGTAAAGCTACAGCAACCACTCCATCTTCTGAACCAGCTCCCCCAAAATCCCATACCCAGGTTTGACAACACATTGAGGGGGGCAGTATTAAATTTTATTTCAAATTTGTATAAGTTGTAAAAAATAATACACTTTCCCAAAACAAAGCAAAATGAATGAACAATTGCTTGGCCTAAATAAGACATTACTAATGTGTATGACTGAAGCAAGTTTATATTATTTCAAGCTAAAGCAAAATAGTAAATGAGTGCTTTAAAAACTTTAAATCGAGACACAAATATATGATGAGTTCATTATTAACATCCTATATACTCCATTATTATATTTTCCATTATTAGTTAGTACCCATTTTAATAGACCTCACTCTTTTATTCTATTTATATTATTATTATTATTATTATTTTCTTTATTTACATTTCAAATACTATCCCAAAGTTCCCTATACCCTCCCCCCACCCCTGCTCCCCT
>NC_034613.1:115681003-115701753 GCF_900095145.1 Mus pahari
AGACTGGAGCCTAGGCGAACCAGAGCAAAGATGGCTCTCCTGCCAGCTCAGGCCTTGAGACTCCTCCAGGGCGGATACCCCTTCTCCGGCGGGAAAGGTGCTGGATGACTGGAGCCAGAAATGGGATTTTTCCCAGAAGCTGTGTTGCTTCTGCAGGCCGCCCTCTCCCCAGCCATGCACTGGAGCAAATATGGCTCTCTTACCAGCTCTCCTCTGGCGGGCTCTATTTATCTTTTATTGAAAATACATTTTTCCATACAATATATTCTGGTTAGAGGCCAGCCCTTAGTGATGGGCTGGCCATAGACACCTAGAGGCCAGTTACTTGTCATGATACCTAGAGGCCTGCCAGCCAAACAGCCTGCCCCAGTGGGAGCCACTAAGATGTGAAAGTATATGGTGGAGAGATGAGAGAGAAAGAGAAGAATGCTTTGAGCCTTGTAAAGAGAGGCAGAACTGGAGACTGGAGGGTACAAAGGAACAGCCTGATGTGAGTAGACTGCTCTGCCACCTGAGGCCTTAATGGGGTCCTAGCCCTGTGCTTCTGCTGAGGGCCATGTCTGAGTTCCTGGCCACACAGCACCAAGGGTTTTTGTTCATGTCCATGGCTCATGTTATCACTAAATACCATGAGCACATCCCTGGTCTGGGCTGCCACCTGGCACCATGCTGATGTCCAAGAGTTGTGCTGAGCTGGCCCTGACTTTCACTGACCTGGCCTCACCCATTGCCATTGCCAGCTGGAGCACTCCACAAAGCAGGCTCTGCACCTTACCTAGGCAGCACAGGAGAGCTGGCCCAGCAGCTTGTTTGTGGCGAGATGGTGTGAGGGTGGAAAAGATGGCCTCCTCCTGCCCTCAACACTGTGGCAGGCAGGAGAGCTGGCCCTGAGGCCATGAGAATGGGGGAGCTGGTCCCATCCCTGCACAGCTGCAGCACTGGGTGAACTGCTGGAGCACTGGGTGAACTGCTGGAGCACATGGAAGGGCCGATGCTGCAGATCCAAAGCTACCAGATCTCCATGATACAGGGCAACAACAAGATATCAGAGAGGAGTCCTGATGAGAATCCAGTATTGATGGTGTAGCAGAAGCCATAGACCTCGAATCATGACCATTGCAATGAACAATTGCAAGTAAAGATGTATGGACAAAAGGGTATTCTGTGGAACACACTGAAACACACTATAGCTTCCATGAGGAGATGTGCTTCATGGTCTTGTTTTGTTTTGTTTTGTTTTGTTTTGTGGGGAAGGTTGCAAGGACAGAGAGTGGATATGAAAGGACAGGAAGATGGGTGGGATTGGGGTGCATGATGTAAAATTCACAAAGAATCAATGAAAATTTAAAAAATCAATATGCTCTGATTATGGTTTCCCCCTTCCACCTCCCCTCCCATCTAGATCCTTTCCTTTTCCATCGATTATTAGACAAAATAGAAGTGAGCATCTAAAGAATAATAATAAATTAAGATTAACAAAAACAAGCAAACTGGAATGGACAAAACAAACAGAAGAAAAGGCACAAGAAATATATAAAGATGCAGAGATACTCAAGTTCACACAGAAAGGAATCCCATACAAACACAAAGCCAGAAACTTTCTCTTGTAGTAGATGGGAACAAATACAGAGGCCCACAGATGGATGAGAGAGAGGGGAAGGGAGAGGGGGAGGGGGGAGGGAGAGGGGAGAGAGAAAGGGAGGGAGGGGGAGGGAGAGAGAGGGAGAGGGAGAGAGGGAAGGAGGGAGAGAGAGGAGATAGAGACAGAGACAGGGAGACAGAGTTAACCTGTAAGGTTAAATTTTTTAAAAAAGTCCCGACTTCACATTATGAGTCAAAGAACCTCAAAGAACCTCCAAGGTTGTCATTGAATTGGTTTCTTTTGGCTGAGCATCTACTGCTGAGCCTGAGACCTGCTCTGAAGAGTGGTTTATATCCCCGTTGAAAATATGTTGGAAAAAATAATTTTTCATTTGTGAGTGGTTTTCAATTTGAGATAGCTTTTGAGTTATAGATGGGAGCTTGTGTCTATTTTTCCTCTCAGTACTGGGATCTCATCTGTCACAGATCTGTACAGGCACTGTTCATCCTGGCACAATTTCTGTGAGTTTATATATGTGTCAGTCCTGCTGTTTTTAGAAGACCTTGGTTTTTTGGTGCCCTCCATCTCCTCTGGCTTTTACAATCTTTCTGCCTCCTTTTCTGCAGAGTCCCGTGAATCCTGAGAGATGGGAAGTGTTAGAGACATACTATTTAGGACTGAGTGTTTCAAGGTATCTGTCTCTTTGTCTGTCTCTGTCTCTTTGTCTCTGTCTCTGTCTCTTTCTCTCTCTGTGTCTCCCTCCCCCCCCACCATTGTCTAACTGTGAGTCTCTATATTTGTTCCCATCTACTGCAAGAGGAAGGTTCTCTGATGATGGCTGAGCAAGGCATTGATCTGTAAGTATAACAGAATACTACATTCCTTTAGCAGAACAGTAGTAGTATTTGGTTTTACCCTAGGCCTCTCAGCTATCTAGTGTTTGGTTCTTGATTACCTGAGCACTATTGGGTATAGGTTCTGTCTCATGGAATGAACCTTAAATTCAATCAGATCTTGGTTTGTTATTCTCAAAAACTTTGTACCACTATTGCACATCTTGCAGGTGGGGCATAACTGTAGATCAAAGATGTCGTAGAGCTGAAATAAACATGGTTGAGCAAGTGTCTCTATAATAGGATGAATTGCCCTTTGGGCATCTGCCTAAGAGTGGTATAGCTGAATCTTGAGGTAGATCTATTCCCAGCTTCCTGAGGGACTGCCAAACTGATTTTCATAGTGGTTGTACAAGTTTACACTCACTCACCAGCAATGGATGAGCTTTCCCTTGCTCCATATCCTTGCCTGCAGGAGCTATTATTTTATTGATCTTGGCCATTCCGACTGGTGTAAGATAAACATCGGTGTAAGATAAACATCTCATAGTAGTTTTGATTTGCATTTCTCTGATGACAAAGGATGTTGACATTTCTTAAGTGCTTCTCAGACATTTATGTTTCTTCCATGGAGAATTCTGTTTAGATCTGTATTCCATGGTTTAATTGAGTTATTTGGGTTTTTTTTAAGATTTATTTATTATTATATTTAAGTACACTGTAGCTGTCTTCAGATGCACCAGAAGAGGGCGTCAGATTTCATTACGGATGGTTGTGAGCCACCACGTGGTTGCTGGGATTTGAACTCAGAACCTTTGGAAGAGCAGTCGGTGCTCTTAACCACTGAGCCATCTCTCCAGCCCGAGTTATTTGTTTTCTTGATGTCTAGTATTTTGAGTTCTTTATATATTTTGGGTATCACCCCTCTATTGTATGTATAGTTCGCAAGAAAACAAACAAAAAACAAAATAAAAAAAACTTTTCCCATTTGGTAGTCTGCCACTTTATCCAAATGATGGTGCGCTTTGCCATTCAGAAGCTTCATGAGGTCTCACTAATTGTTTGTCTTTGCTTCTGTGCTCCAGGTAGTCTGTTCAAAAAGTCCTCTCCTGTGCCAATAAGTTCAAGACTATTACCCACTTTATCTTCTGTCACATTCAGTTTCTTTGCCCTTATGTTGAGCCCTTTGGTCCATTTGGAGTTAAGTTTTGTTTCAGGTAATACGATTATCTATTTTCATTCTTCTGCATGTAGCTATCCAATTTGAAGAGCACCATTTGTTGAGTGTTTTTTCCAGGGTGTACCTCTGGCTTCATTATTTAAAAAAAAAAAAAGTGTCCATAGGTATGTGTATTTATTTCTGGGTTTTCATTTCTATTCCATTGATCGATGTGTCTGTTTGTGTGCCAATCCTGTGCTGTTGTTTTGTTTTGTTTTGTTTTGTTTTAAATTACTACAGCTCCGTAGTACACTTTGAGACCAGGGATGGTAAACCTCCCCTGATTGTACAGGATTGCTTTGACTATCCTGGTTTGTTTAACTTTGCTTTGCTTTATTTTGTTTTGGTGTGTGTGTGTGTGTGTGTGTGTGTGTGTGTGTATTTCCATATGAAGCAGAAAATTGTCCTTTCAAGATGTGTGAAGAATTTGATGGAGATTGCATTGAATCTGTAGAATGGCCATTTTCACTATATTAATTCTACCAGTCCATGAGCATGGGAGATCTTTATATCATTTGATTTTTCTTCAGTTTCTTTCTTTAATGACTTAAAATTTTTAGCTTACAATTCTTTTACTTGTTTAGTTAGAGTTATCCTGAGATATTATTTTAGGCTATTGTGAAAGATGTTGTTTCCCTGATTTCTTTATCAGCTCATTTGTCAGTTATATATAGGAAGGCTACTGATTTTTATGTATTAATTTTGTATGCTGCTACTTTACTAAAAGTGTTTATCAGCTGTAGGAGCTCCCTAGTGGAACTTTTAGGGTCATTTTGTATACCGTATCTTATCTGTAAATAATGATATGTTGACTTCTTCCTTTTCAAATTGTATCCAATTTTGTATTCATTTTTCTTATTGATCTAGTTAAGACTTCATATACTACATTGAATAGAAATGGAGAGAGTGGACAGCCCTGTCTTCTTCCTGATTTTAGTGGAATTGCTTTGACTTTCCATTTAACTTGATGTTGACTACTGGCTTGCTGTAAACTGCCTTTATTATATTGAGGTATGTCCCTTGTATCCTTAATATCTCCAGGACTTCTATCATGAAAGGTTGATGGATTTTGTCAAAAGCTTCTTTTTTTTTTTTTTTTTTTTGCATTTAATGAGATGATCATGTGGTTTTTGTTTTTCAGTCTGTTTATATGTTGGATTACATTTATCAATTTAACTATATTGAACCATCCTTTTATCTCTGGGGTGAAGCCTACTTGGTCATGGTGGATGATCTTTTGATGTGTTCTCAGATTCGGTTGGTAAGCATTTTATTGAGAATTTTTCTATCAATGTTCATAGGAGAAATTGGTCTATGATTCTCTTTCTTTGTTATGTCTATGAAGTTTGGGTATCAGGGTAACTGTAGGCTCATAAAATGAATTGGGCTAAGTTTGTTTCTCCTGTTTCCATTTTATGAAATAATTTGAGGAATATTAGGGTTACTTCTTCTTTGAAAGTCTGAGAGAATTCTGGGCTAAAACCATCTATCTGGTCCTGTGCTTTTTTGTGGGGAAGAGGGGAGACTTTAATGACTGCTTCTATTTCACCAAGGGTTATAATTTTTTTACATTGACTATCTCATCTTGATTTAACTTCGGTAGGTCACATATATCGAAAAAATATACATTTATTTAGATACTGCAGTTTTATATAAGTTTTTAAAGTATTTCCTTACAGTTCTCTGAATTTTCCGTATCTATTGTTATGTCCGCCCTTTCATCTCTAATTTTGCTAACTTGATTATTCTCTCTCTACCTTTTAGTTAATTTCACTAAGGGGCTGTTGATCTTATTGATTTTCTCAAAGAACACACCCTTCATTTCATTGATTCTTTGGATTTTTTTTATGTTTGTTTGTGTTTTATTGATTTAAACCCTGAGTTTGATTATTTCTTGCCTTCTACTCCATGTGGATGTTATTTCTTCTTGTTTTTCTTGAGCTTTCAGGTATGCTGTTAAGTTACTAACATGATATCTCTCCATTTTTAGTTTTAAATGTAGGCGTTTAGTGCTGTGAACTTGCTTCTTAAAACAGCCTTCATTGTGCTCTGTAAGTTTTGGTATGTAGTGTATTCATTTTCATTGAATTATAAGAAGGTTTTAATTTCTTTCTTAATTTCTGTTGTGACCTATTTTTCATTCAGTAGTGAAGCATTCTTAATATCATCTGGTCAGTTGAAATATAGCAGGAAAACTAACAATTCATAAATAACCATAGCTTTTGCTACATTTCCAGCTGTGTGGTAGCTATATCATACATATAAACATTCTGATTAACATTTAGTACCAAGAACTTCATTGTAATATTTTCCCACTATTCTGTATATTTCAACAATTTAAAACCAAATGATTTCCTATTTTAACATTTATATAGGAGGTTAAATTTTAAAACATAACTTAAGTAAAATTCTAAATTAGTTCATTGTCAAATACAAATAAAGCAGAAGTTGCTAACCAATTGCTCATCATGTACAATAGCTAGTTTTTCCAACAATACATATACAGAAAAGATCTTTAAAACTTTTTTATTGATGTTTTGTGAATTTCACATCATGCACTACAATCCCACTCATTTTCCAAGTCCTTCCATATCTGCCCTCCACCCTTGTAACCTCCCCTGAAAAGAAAATAAAAAATAAACATCTTACACAGTATATACCCTTTCATCCAAATACCTTACTTGCTGTTTATTTCAACAAAGCATTAACCTGGTTTGAGGCCTCTGGCTTCTGCTACACAGCCAATGCTGGATCTTCACCAGGATTCCCCTGGGATACCCTGTTGTTACCCTGTGTCATGTAGATCCTGCAGCCTTGGATCTGTAGGACTCAGCCTTTCATGCACTCCAGCAGCTCATAGGTGGGGTAGATGGTGGGGTGGGTCAGCTCAAAGCCCAGGATCTGGGCCTGGGTGGTAGCTGAGTTGGTGAGCCTGCCAGCTCTCCCGAACCCTCCCTAACAGATTCAGCTTTTCTGTGCCCATGCCACTGAGGCCAGCTCTGGGGAATCCACACCACCAGGGCTAGCTCTCCTGAGTTGCCCAGGGGAGTGGCAGCAGGACTGGAGAGATAGCTCAAAACCAAAAAAAAATTTTTTTTAAAACCTTTATAAAGGAGATCTAATAATTTTAGAACTTAGTTTTTAAAATCTGCCGCAAATATTTCTGGACACACAAAAATATTTAACTCTCAGTTTTTTTATAGAAAAATAAAGCCACAGAATTATTACCTGGACTGAAGATTCTAAAATCTATATAGGTCTAAATCTGGCTAAGATGCAGTTATTTGAAATATGAAATGAACTTAAGCAATGCTTTTATTCTTTTGAAATTACATAGATTTGAAATATTATATGTCTGTGGATAGCAATATAAAATTATAATATATCTTGATAGATTTCTATAGCAGAGAGACAATATTTGATATGTTATGAGAAAAAATCAAGAAAGAACATACTACTTTTCCTTAAAAAGAGAAAAAATATTAAATAGAAGTATCAAATCATGGTCAAATAAAAAAACATTAATTGAACAGAGCAATACCCTTTTTGGTATTTGAAAACATTTTTCCTCATACACCATCTAGAAGTTAGGCATTCCGACCATCGTGAATGCATTTTAAAATCTATAGACACTGGTAACTAAGCAATGGTGAATTAAAGTCACAGTCTAAACTACATAACTAACAAGTCACTTATATCTTAACTACTTGTTTAGCCCTGAGTGATTTTTTTCAGAAAACATTTTAGTAATTTTCAAATCATGTAATAAAAAATCTGGTAGCAGTATTTTATTTTGCTGATTTATATTTGAAAGGAAGCAGTTAGCTAATTCACCTACTTTGATACTAGTACATTCTGGATCCTATAATACAAATATATGTATAGAAACTTAAAAGATCATACATTCCCTATAAAGAGAAATCATTATCATTTAGTCTTTATCATTGGTATTCATTTGCAAAACACTTTAACACTGTAAACATCACGTTTTAAGATCAGGTACAGGGAAAAGTTTATATATTACTACATTGAAGCTTGTGTAAGTCTACATAAGGCCTTGTAATGGCAACAATTAATTTGATGTACGAGTATATCAATAAATTGCTTGACATCCATCATTTCTTGCTGACATGAACTGTGTGTCATACCTCCATAGACTTTGAAGATTACATTGGCTGCTTTTACCAGTGATTTTAATTGCAAAACAGTGAGAGAAACAACCCTTAGGAGAAATAAAGTGTCACAATCTCCATGGCACTGGAGAATAAAAGTAGCTCTATTAGGATCACTGATAGGTCCCATGGAAGATCCTCCTAAAATTATTGTTAGAAGAATGCCATTCTTCATCTCTTGATCTATCAGAGCTTTCCCATTTCTGTTGTCTGTTTAATTACAGATTCATCATCTTGAAAATGTGGCTAGAGTCCAATACAATCAAACAAAGAAAGCATAGTCAAATTCTCATTTAATGTAACTGGTCCTGTGGAGAGAACATTAAAAAGAGTTACATCGCACTTTGCAAACTTATTATCACCTATATTTTCATGGGAACAATTTGTTCCTAGAGTTTACCATTAAAACAGGTTTTTCTTTATCTTACCCTTCAACATTCCATGTTTTAACCATGAGTAAATTTTATAACTTTGGAACTTACCTCAGACAATTATATATTCTTATATTATGTATTTTCCCCTCTACCAACTCCTCCCATATCCTCCCCACTTCCCCACCCATCAACCTCCATGCCTCTTTTCTTTTTCCCTTTAGGTAACACACAGGCAAATAAAACAAACAGACCAGATTATTTTAAAAAAGAAAAAAGAAAAAGAAATGCGCACACGCATGCACACACACACACACACACACACATACACACACACACACAGAGAGAGAGAGAGAGAGAGAGAGAGAGAGAGAGAGAGAGAATCATAAAAACACTAAATCAGAAACAACAGTGTACAAACAAAAGACCAGTAATTTTTTTAATACCCAAATACTATGAGGTGAAAATCTTCAAAAAAAAAAAAAAACCATTAAGTTAGTTTTGTGTTGCCCCTCTACTACTGGTCATGGGACCTGTCTTTAAGTGTGGTTTATATACCCAGTGAGACTCCATTGGAGAGAACGAGTTTTTCCTTTATAACTTCTAACTGCAAAATCAGAAAGCATTCGTTCCCACCCTGAGAAGCTACACTTAGAAATAAGAGGATGGGAAACAGACTAGCAGGGGTGAACTCTTGGATGCCTCACACAATAAGACAAATATACTCTTTTTACACAGAGTCAAAATTTTATGCTGAGATTTCTCCTGACTTTATCTTTTTTTTTTTTTTGTACTGTTAGCAGACTTTAAATGAATACTATGTAGCTGGTAATTCTGGATAACAGAATCTGGATTCAAAGAACAAAAAGAGCAGATGTAACAAGGTATTTACCTCTCAGAAAAACAGAAGCTTCCATACTTTTTAAAAGTAATTAAATAATTTAAATGACTTACAAAAGTGTATAGTTTATTTTAAAAGCAGAGGGTGGTTGCATTATATACTAGCAGTGGTCTCCAGTTGACTACAGTTTGAAGGGAATTCCTTTGTGTGCTTTGGTATTAAAAATAAAATCCTGCCTGGCGTGGTGGTGCACGCCTTTAATCCCAGCACTCGGGAGGCTGAAGCAGGTGGATTTCTGAGTTTGAGGCCAGCCTGGTCTACAGAGTGAGTTCCAGGACAGCCAGAGCTACACAGAGAAACCCTGCCTTGAAAAACCAAATAAATAAATAAATAAATAAATAAATAAATAAAATCCTATAAGCTATCTCTAATTGATAACCACCTGTGAAAGATTAGTTTTCTCCAAGGGAATCTCACTGGGGAAACAAAACACTCTTTTCTTTTTTGATATTTTATTTATTTACATTTCAAATGTTATCCTCCTTCACAGTTTCCCTTCCAGAAGGAAGCCCCTTATCCCATCCTCCCTCCCCCTGCTTCTATGAGGGTGCTCCCCCACCTACCCACCCCTTCCCCCTACCCACTCTGGTATTCCCCTACACTAGGGCATTGAGCCTTCCCAGGACCAAGGGCCTCTCCTCCCACTGATGCCCAACAAGGCCATCCTCTGTTACATATGCACCTGGAGCCATGGGACGCTCCATGTGTACTCTTTGGATGGAGGTTTAGTGCCTGGGAGATCTGGGGGGGGGGGTCTGGTTGGTTAATACTGTTGTTCTTCCTATGTGGTTGCAAACCCCTTCAGCTCCTTCAGTCCTTTCTCTAACTCCTCCATTGGAGACCCCATGCTCAGTCCAATGTTGGCTGCAAGCATCCACCTTTGTATGTGTCAGGCTCTGGCTCAGCCTCTCAGGAGACAGCTGTATCAGGCTCCTGTCAGCAAGCACTTCTTGTTGTCCACAACAGTGTCTGGGTTTGGTGACTGTATATGGGATGGATCCCCAGGTGGGGCAGTCTCTGCTCCACACTTTGTCTCCGTATTTCCTTCTGTGAGTATTTGAAACAAAACACTCCTAAAGGTAGATACCGTGCATAGGAGTAGATGGCCAACAGAAATGAACTCAGCAGCAGCTTCAGAGGTTTGTCTCACTTCATAATGTTAAGTCAAGGCATTACTATTACTACTACTACTACTACTACTACTACTACTACTACTACTATTACTGTATATTTTACCTTATCTTGTGTATACATTATGGCTTCTGGTTGTATGTTTTTCTTGGATTCCTGTGTGTGCAGTCCTGTATGTTTCTGTGTGTGTGTGTGTGTGTGTGTGTGTGTGTGTGTGTGTGTATTCTGTGTGTGTGTGCTTTTTCTTTGGCTCTATTTTTTTCAAATTGGTTGTTTGATCCTATTCCAATTTTGTTTGTTTTCATTTTATGTTAGTTTGCTTTATTATTATTCCTTAGAAGCGTGTTTGTTTTCTTAGGGATGCAGAAAGAGTGTGAATCCAGATGTGGGGGTGGGGGTGGGGAGGAACTGGGAGGTGCAAAGGAGGAGAAAACATATTTATAATATATTGTGTGTAAGAAAACTATTTTAAGAAAAGAAAAAATACTACAAACTAGGCATCGACAGATATCTAGTGTCTATAGTAGACCAAATAGAATGAAGAGGATTTTTGCTGCATATTAAGCAGAATATGCTGTATTGTCCAGACAGTTACAAATTCAGGGGGATGTAAAAATCTGTCGTCTCATCAATTACCTAGGTTTATTCAGTTGATCTGTTACATATGCACCTGAAGCCATGGGACCCTCCATGTGTACTCTTTGGATGGTGGTTTAGTGCCTGGGAGCTCTGGGGGGTCTGGTTGGTTGATACTGTAGTTCTTCCTATGTGGTTGCAAACCCCTTCAGCTTCTTCAGTCCTTTCTCTAACTCCTCACCATACCATGTGGATTCCTTCCTGAAGAGGTACACTCAGCAGAAGAAATCAACCCTCCCTAAAAGAGGAAGACTGTTGTTTGGTTAAGACTGCATGAGTACCTGAGTACCCCTGCTAGAACATCAAAACATGCTCACCAACTCAGGAGCCGGTAAGGAGTACCCTTGAACATACATGTGATTTTAGAAATAACTGAAATAATTAATTCAGGGGTAAATTAACTCGTTAAAACTAGGCCTTGAGGCACCATAATTATATACGGATTGCATAAAGTATCACATGAAGAATAGGCCAAATTAATATTGTTACTCAGCCTGAGTCCATTTACTCATGTCTGAAAGGGGACCTGAAGAAACACAGACAAGTTGTTGGGAGAAGAAAAAAAAATATTTATTTGCAATATCAACAAAATGAGAAGAGACTAACACCTTGAGAGGGTGGGGGAGAAACTCAGTCCAGGTTTCATGCTCTTTTTTGTCCTTAGATAAGAAGAAATAAATGTCTGGAGACTGAGGCACACCCTCCCCCCAGTTGTCTAAAATGGGGTATTATGAAACACACACACATAGTCACAGAATTGTGATACTTCTGTGAATATTGAAAATATTTTGGTTGCCTTTACCTTGTTGTCTTCTAGCTAAGAAGGAGGAACCACCAGACTGAAGAAGTTTCCATGCATTTCTTTTTTTTAAAGATTTATTTATTTCATGTATGTGAGTACACTGTCAATGTCTTCAGACACACACCAGAAGAGGTCATTGGATCCCCATTACAGATGGTTGTGAACCACCATGTGGTTGCTGGGAATTGAACTCAGAACCTCTGGAAGAGCAGTCAGTGCTCTTGACTGCTGAGCCATCCTTCCAGCCCCTCAATGCATTTCTCATGCAGCTAATATGATTCTGTGTTGAGTTGAACAGAAATCAAATCCAACAGTTGAGATAGAAAAAGAGACATACAGGATGAACATAGAAGTGACAAGCTTTAAAAACAAAAACCAAACAAACAAACAAACCTTGTTTTAGTCATTATCTGCAGGCTCAGGCGAAGAATCACTTCAAGAATTATTTTCAGTGACAGTGGCCTTCATATCCCTGAAAAGTAACTTGAACAACAGTTATTATCAAAATTCACACGTCAGAGGTGTTATCTACAGCAATAATAGTGGGAGACTCATATCATTCAGCAGTGTGACCTTCAAATGTTGTGACATTTAAAGTCAACCAAAAGCAAGTGAACTTAGAGTGATTGTTTGGGTTTCCTTTGGTTAAAATATTTATTGTAAATCCTTCCCTACCACCACCTCTTCCCGTCCCCGCTTTGGACTGGGTCTCTCTATGCAGATCTGATGACTCAGAACTCTCTATGTGAACCAGGCCTGCCTCAAACTCACAGAGATATGCCTGCCTCTGTGTTTGCTTCTACTGCTGCCTCACAGAGTGCTGGGATTAGAGTTTGCACTGCCATTCCTGGTTAACGATATTTAAAGTAAAAGAAGAATTGGATTATTACTGGTAATATGTCATGTTATTATAATTATCCCTACTATATTAGAGTTAATAACTTACAGAACATGTTCTATATGCTAAGCACTATGTCAAGTGCTATACATATCCTGACTCATTGATTCCTTTACTCCTCTTACCAATCCAACAGAGTAGATATCATTATTGTATCTACTTTTGTCGATAAAGAACTCAAGCCATAGGAAGAAAGTCTACTAAAGATCGCTCACTGTATCTCACAGGTGGAAAAGGAAAATAATCAAATATAAATTCTATCAGTTTCCGCAGTATCAAGGGCACCTTCCAAGGCTAAAGGTTATTTTTGCTATTTTATGCATTTTTGTAACATTATGGAGAAGAGATATGTAAACATAGTCACAGAATTGTGATGCTTCTGTGAATATTGAAAATATTTTGGTTGCCTTTACCTTGTTGTCTTCTAGCTAAGAAGGAGGAACCACCAGACTGAAGAAGTTTCCATGTATTTCTTTTTTAAAAAAAGATTTATTTATTTCATGTATGTGAGTACACTGTCGATGTCTGCAGACACACCAGAAGAGGTCATTGGATCCCCATTACAGATGGTTGTGAACCACCATGTGGTTGCTGGGATTTGAACTCAGAACCTCTGGAAGAGCAGTCAGTAATGCATGTAAACAACTGGGAGTCAGATTCCAACTGAAAGTAAGTGAAAATAATCAGTAATGTATGAACATTGAATGTCAAAAATTCAGTGCAATGTCTTATAAGCTGTACAGTGTTTGTCACAGAATGTAAGGAGAATAACAACAGGAATAAATAAACTAATGAAACAGACTTCTCTTTAAAAAAAAAAGAAACCACACAAATGAAAAACAAACACTTCATGAAAGATAAAAGAAAGCACGGGTAAACCTGGTTTTAAAGACACATGTAAACTAACTTCTACTTTGGTACAAACTAAATCAGATGCTGAGGAAAGCGACAAAACTCTCATAAAACTGGATATTTCACATGTGGATTTCTGTCCAAAAACTTTCAAAATCCTTGCAGATCTTATATTTCAAATATGAGTTTGTATTCAGAAACATCACAAAATGGCTCAGGTTTAGAGCAAAAGTAGATTTCAGAACCCTCATAAATCTGATGGCCACTTACCCTGGAAGGACAAAACTGAAAAAAAGCATTCCCTCTCTAGAAGACAAATCTGTATGAGAAATTAACATTTATGTTTTCTAGATAAATGAGAAGTAGGCTAAAGATTAAAGATAATAAAAAAGGTACATCCCCAAACAGGTACCATTTATAAAGACAACACATGATGCGTACATGATTTGAATCCTGCTACTAAGTATGTAGTCAGCAGAATTATTACATAGTTTAGTATGCAATGTCCTGTCTGCTGCATCTATCTTTTGAGGTTCAGATATCTCAAGAATCAACTATTTGTTGGTTTGACAAATTAATTTAGGTCTTTTCAACCACAAAACCAAGAGCTGGCTACTAAGAATTTGGGTTTTCTATGAAATCTATTTCTTCTCCTATGAATAGCAACTATTGAGTGATAATGATATAGAGAAGAAAGTAATACCACATTGCACAGCAAGTGCTCTACTGTACAAATACAAGAGTTCTCTTGACAATTTTGTTTGTAGATGGACACGAGTATTTTAAGTTAGGACAAAGTACTGAATCATCATATTTACATACTTTACAGACTATAATCTTTATAGAGGTTAGAGCCGGATGAGCACTCATTCATTCCAGAGTTTCTATTTATGATATAGTGGAGGGGCTCAAAAATAAATAAAAAGAAAAATGGATTGACAAGAAAAACTGAAAGTAACTGCCAAGGAAATGACAGATTAAAACGTGATGGGAACACGAATTAAGCACAAATGTTAGTACTTGAGGTTTCCTTTTTAAGAGTTTTTTATTTTATCTTACATGTTTTTTATTGTCTGTGTGTCTGTGTGCCATGTGCTCCCTGTGAAGGTGGAATCCCCCGAAACCAAACTATAGATGATTGTGAGCTACCATGTGAGTGCTGGGAATCTCACTGACATCCTCTGCAGAAAGCAGGTGCTCCTGCTTGGCCATCTCTCCATAGTCCTTGAAAAAGTTCATTTTATTGATGGAATATTGCCATGTAGTTCTGACTGGCCTGGAACTAGCTATGGAGAACAGGCTGCTTTACAACTTGAGGCAATCCTAAACTTCTTTATACACCCCCACTCCCCCCAACCTCCTCACACACACCCCACTCCCCCCACTCCCAGTGCTGGGATTACACGCATCTGTCACATTGTCTGACCTCACCATGCTGCATTGTGAAACGGAGGTGAAACAGTGAAGTTTCAGGGCAGAGTCTCAAAAAACGGGAGTGGGAGTTGAGGTGGGGGCTTGTAGCCTCAGTAGCTGAGGGAGAGTGGAAAGTGAGTAGGAGGGAAGAGGGAATAATCCTGGGGAACAAGGGAGCCAGGAAGAGGTAAGAATCCTGGGGAACCAGATGCTCCTCTCTAGTAATCAACAACAACAACAAAGCAAATAGAAACAGAGAGGTGAGTGAAAATTCCTGCTGTGTCTGAGGTAAGGAGATTCTGGCAAGTGCTGGCAAATGGACGCCAAAGTGGTTACTAGGGATCTGAGCCCAGCTGTGACGCGCTCCCCTCACGTGACCAGGAGCCTGTGTCTGCCTAAGTCCCTCTCTCATCCTGGTCCTTTTTGCCTGTCCAGACCCCGTCTTTCTATTACCCCTTGGTCGAGAAGGAAAGCAGAAGTAAGTAAGTTCCCTGAATCCTCTAGATTTGGTGATTGTCCGAGGTGCCTTTTAACCGGTGGGATCGGACCAGCAAGACAGAATCCTGATCTTCCACTATGCTCGAGCCCCGCCCCCCGCCCACGGTTTTGGTAGAGAAAATGGTGGTCGTGGGAGTGGGGTGGGGTACAAAGGACGATGCTCCACGTGAGGTCTGAGGAAGGTGAACCACAAGGGAGCTGTCTTTGGGGCGGTTAGCTGATGCCCACATAAAGGGGTGTGCGTCATTGCTTCGGTTTCTCTTCCCCATCCCCGCCCCCTACCCTGTTTGGCGGCTAACAGTAGATTTGCAGGTCTCACCTAGGAGCCTCAAAGGGTACAAAGTACAGAGGGAGGGACAGGATGATCAGTGGGACAGGATCAGGGTCTGAGAATGAACACAGAAGGTAACAGTCTGCGGACTTCACTGCTCCGCCCCTGTCACTGCAGGAGAGGCCTGTGGCAAGGCCTGCTGGGAAAAATGGTGGTCTTTAGGGAAGGAGGGGGGCTTACTGCGCAGCAGACGGCGGGAGAGCCCAGGAGCTTCTGAGTAAGCTAAGATTTAAAGACACCCGTCCCAAACAGGGAAAGGTCGGGATTGAAACGCGTAGCTGGGGTGTTGATCCAGCCCGCCAAGTATTGTGACTCCATTCTGTTTTTCTTGTCTCAAGAATAACTGCTTGAAGAAACTTCTCAACATGGAAAACGCGCGCAGTGAAAATGAAGATCAACCAGAGAGCACTCTGAAGATCGATGAAGAGCAGCCTGCAGTGGAGCAGTCACCTGAAAATCAGTGCTCCGAGGAGGATCAATCCTCGGAGGATCTGTCCTCCGAGGAGCAGTCCTCCGAGGAGGAGTTCTTTCCTGAAGAGCTCCTACCTGAGCTGCTCCCAGAGATGCTGCTGTCTGAAGATCGTCCTCCGCAGGAGTGCCTCTCACAGAAGAACCTGTTCGAAGACCGTATTCCCATGGAGCAACCTCCCTGTGGGGTGGGCAAACACAAGCTAGAGGAGGGAAGTTTCAAAGAAAGACTGGCCCGTGTCCGCCCTCAATTCAGAGGAGACATTCATGGCAGAAATTTAAGTAATGAAGAAATGATACAGGCAGCGGATGAGTTGGAAGAGATGAAGAGAGTACGAAACAAACTGATGATAATGCATTGGAAGGCAAAACGGAGCCGCCCTTACCCCATTTAATGTGCTCCACTTTTCATTGTTTTGCTTGATAATAGCATTTGCTACCTGGCCCTTGTGTTTGCATCTTCTTATATGCCCTTTCCCATCTTAGTTGTAACAGTTTCATTCAGGTTGTGCAGTTTTATTTCAGGTGTTTGACTTGTAACTGGCACGGGTTTTTGGTTTTGTTTTGTTTTGTTTTTTGTTTTTTGTTTTTAGACATTCTAAAATCTGAGTGTGATCCATTTGCATGGAAAGATGTACATTATATATGTGAGGTGATAAAAGCAAAAGGTATATGCATAGCATCCCATTTTTTGTAAAAGGAAAACACATTTATATATTAATATGCAAAGAAAAGCTAAAAACTATATACTTAAAAGCTAACTAGCATTGGTTATCTGTGTGGTAAAGATAATAGGTGATTTTTATATTTTTTTTTAATTTTGCTTTATCTAAAGTTTCATTTTTCATGATGAATACATTTTATTTATGTTGCACAACAAACAATATAATGAAAAATGTGAAGCAAGCCTAAAATCAAAACCTGTTAATAAGCTTATCAAGAAAATGTGCTCCTTAATAAATATTTATCAGAATTTAAAAGTTAATCCAATGTTTCTTCTGAATCTCTTTTCTAAGATTTATCTTTTTTTTTTGTATGAGTCTTTTGCCTATACCAGGTGTGTGAATAGTGCCTGCGGAGGTCAGACAAGGTATTGGATGCTCTGGAACTGCAGTTACAGATGGTGCTGAGCTACCACATGGATTCCGAGATTTGAACCTAAGTCCTCTGGAGGAGCAACAAGTGCTCGGAACCACTGAGCCATCGCTCCAGTCCCTCTTCTGAATCTCTTAAGGAGAAATAGAAGTGGGAAGTAGGAATAACATTTTCCAAGTTAAATAGGAGTAAGACATACATACCTTACAGTGTTGCTGTGAAAGTAAATGAGAAAAGGATGCTTTGAGCTCTATTTCTTTTGTGGTAGGCCCTCCCCCAACCTCTATAGACTTGGCTGAAGCACGGAAAATTAATAGCTAGTGTCTCACTTGTGCTCACCAACAATTCCTATGAGAGTCCACATGGGTACCACATGCTGCTTCTGTTCTGCTGTACTCTGCCCTACCTGCCAGGTACAGCTGCCCCTTCTCCTAGGTCCTGCTGTTTCCGATGTCCCCTAGCAAGGTTTAATGCTCTTTGCAATCTTTAAGGAGCCACAGCTGTAGTGCTAGACATACGGAGAAGGGGATTCTTCCAGCTTTACTGTTAAACATACTCAAGTATGTATAGTCACAATGCTGTTAGGACTTTGATATAGTAAAAGAGTGCTCAAAATTATTTTTAAAATGCTAACCAAAATGGTCTTTTCTGTGATTTTTATCTGAAAGCCCCTCTTTTTTTTTTTTTTTTTTTTTTAATTCTTCTTGAATTCAAACATGAGGTCACTGAGACCTGGGATAGGAAGCCAAATTCGTAAGATGGTATTCTAATTATGGAATTGATGTCTGTCTTACAAATTGTGTAATTAGAGTGAAAACTCCCTTTCCATGTATGAAGAGGCTTCTCACAGAATTGTCTTATCTATTCAGTTAACTAGTACAAAATAAAGAGGAAGATAAAAGTTAAATGTCCATGTGGTAGTAAATGAAGCCTGCAATCCCAACTCTTGGGAAGTTAAGGCAGGAGGGTTACCATAAGATGGAGGCCAGACTGGTTCTGGGCCAACCAGAGCTATATAGTGAGACCCTGTCTCAAAATTGTGAATTACAAGCAATATTAAATGATACACAAAAACCTGCGATAACATTGGAAACATGTGTTACATATTTACAAATATATATTTAAAACTAACACCTTAGCTTAACCACTGGAAAACAGTCAATTAAGTTAATCCACATAAGAAGAAATACAAATTTTATAGACAAATATGCACATGTACATGCACACGTATATATTTGCCATATACAAAACATACTCATGGGTAGTATTCTGTATATATAACATACATACAACATATAAATATACATTTAAATGATATTGTATAAAAGATGCCACATCCTATATTTCTTTTTTTTTTAATTTTATTATCATTTAGCAATGGGAAAATGCAATTTATTTACACCAGCAGCCATATGGGCAGGGGGAACACAAGAGTTAATTAGCTATTTGTATAGGACGGATTATTTATTAAAAAATAAGAATCTCCAAAACAAAGGACAGTGGTGAATTTCACACTACCCTCCCCCAATGATCCCAGCATGCAATAATGCCAGGTAGTGGCCCCTGGGCATGCGATGGTGGGAACTAATTTATGGAAGAAAAAAACCACAAACCACAGAAAATTTAAAGAACCCCTATATTTCATACATTGAAATATTTCTAACTCATACCATGTCCTGAAAATACACACATTATCTGCAAACCTAGTTTAAAGGCAAATAATGCTCATGCTAGCATACTCTGAACATTTGCAGTTTTTTCCTTAATAATAAAGATTTAGGTAGTTTCTGGTATTTTACTATAACAAATATGGCACAATAGCCATTCGTTTTTAAATTTTTTAAAAATTTTTATTGGTTATTTTATTTATTTACATTTAAAATATTATCCTTCTTCCTGGTTTCCCCTCCACAAACCTCCTCCCCCTCCCCCTGCTTCTATGAGGGTGCTCCCCCACCCACCCACCCACTCACCCACTCCCACCTCATCACCCTGGCATTCCCCTACACTGGGCCATCAAGCCTTCACAGAACCAAGGGCCTCGCCTTCTGTTGATGTCAAATAGGGCCATCCTCTGCTACATGTACAGCTGGATGGTCCCTCCATGTGTACTCTTTGGTTGGTGGTTTAATACCTGGGAGCTCTGGGACGGGGAGAGGTCTGGTTGGTTGATATTGTTGTTCTTCCTATGGGGCTGCAAACCCCTTCTGCTCCTTGGGTCCTTTCTCTAGCTCCTCCATTGGGGACCCTATGCTCACTCCAATGGATGACTGTGAGCACCCACTTCTGTATTTGTCAGGCACTGGCAGAGTCTCTCAGGAGACAGCTATATCAGGCTCTTGTCAGCAAGCACTTGTCATCCACAATGCTGTCTGGGTTTGGTGTCTGCAGATGGGATGGATCCCCAGGTGGGGCAGTCTCTGGATGGCCTTTCCTTCAGACTTTGCTCCACTCTTTGACCCTGTATTTCCTTTAGACAGGAGCAATACTGAGTTAAAATTGTTTCAAAATTTGTTCTTTAATAATTTCAAATAGGCAGAAAAAGGATCCTGATTGCTGTAACTCTCCACCTTCTCTAGCCTCACTTCCTCCTCTCTTATAATCACCCCTCTTTTCTTTGCCCTTTTTTTTTCAGTGGAGAAACATGGCGTTTAACCAGGATCATCTGTGTTATCTTTAACATGGATCTATCCCTTCTGAGGCCTACTGAGCTCATCAGTGGGTACAGTGAGTAAACACAATGACTCCCCTCCCCCATAACCCATCAGTAACCAAGAATTTATGATGGAAGGGTAGACCCTCATAAGCCATTCCCAGGTTCATGATCAACTGTTGACGGGCCCAGTATTATGTATATCTATAGCATATAACCACGAATGTTGTGAAGTCATGTCTGAAACTGGCTGCGCAGAGGGCAGGCAGCATTTCACAAACCTTCTTTTAGAGATTTTAAAAGACTGCTTATTCGGAAAGATTTATTATTTCTGTTTGTTTCTCTGTCTCTTTGCCCCGAACTCTGTGTCTATCTCTGTCTCTCTGTCTCTCTGTTTGTGTGTGCGTGTGTGTGCGTGTGTGTGTGCGTGTGTGTGTGCGTGTGCGTGTGCATGTGTGTGTGTCAATGTGTGTGTAAATGCTCACAGAGAGCTGAAGAGGACTTGTGTCCTCTGGAGCTGGATTTTTATTCAGTTGCATGTAACCTGAAATAGGTGCAGGAAGCTTAAATGCAGGTCCTCTGGAAGAACAACAACTTCTCTTAACATCTGAGCCATCTCTCTTGCACCAATATCTTCTTATTTCTGACTCCTCTTCCTAGAGGATCACTGACCATTAGAGGGGATGTTATAAATGTTCTATCTGAGGCTGAGCACTCATCTATTAATTTTTTTCAGCACTTTAAGCAGTCGGGTATTATTCACAACCATTCACACAATAGCCTTTATTGATCATACCTCCTTGTGTTTTTATTTATTTTTCTCTATCTAGTATGCATAACACACACAAATAATTTTTACCCAAGTATTCTTTATTTATTTATTTATTTATTTATT
>NC_034613.1:115702108-115711590 GCF_900095145.1 Mus pahari
CACTTCTGTGTTTTCCAGGCACTGGCATAGCCTCATAAGAGGCTGCTATATCCGGGTCCCTTCAGCAGAATCTTGCTGGCATGTGCATTAATATCTGTTACCCAAGTATTCTAACTAGAAGAAGAATTGGGTCAAAAGATACATTTATGGTACACTGACATACTAGTCTCTGTAATAGACATGTGCCATCCAAATCCTTTCTCATTTGTCTAGTTCACTTGTGTCATTGAGGCAAAACTTCCATGCTTTTGCTCAGGTTTCTTCCTCTGTCTAGCGTGCCTTTCTGTCTTCTGTTCAGCAAAATCCTATCCAATCAGTCCCAGAAGGTGTTCCTAACAGTCACCAAAACAAACTGTTAGATGTCCTTTCCCTTTCTTGGTGTGTCTAAAGTATCAAGTGACTTAAACTTTTATTGTAGTAATAGTAGTAGCAGTAGTAGTAGTAGTAGTACTTATGTGTTACAATTATTTTAGGCATCTATTTCTGTGAATTGGTGAACTTCTCAAAATAAAAACCTGTATCTTGCTCACTAGCATATCTAAAACAGTGCAGAGCAAACACTCATTAAATAAAATCTTGAACCAGATAGCCAAGAGTCTGATGATATCTTCTCTGCTCCAACCTCTGTTATCTATACCTAAAGCTGAGGTTGGTTCCTTTAGTGAGTTCCTAGTATAAAAACTAAGCTGCTTAATGTGCTAGAGCCCAGCAATGAAAGCCAGCCTGGAGCAAGTACTCTCTTTTGGGATTATCTGGATCCCAGAGGAAGGTGATAGCAGCCTATCTGGAGGATTTTTCCATACAGATTAACTGAAGGTCCTATTATTTCACAAAATCTGAGGCAGTTTACCAAATGACAGAAGCCAATTCTTGGAAAGTCATGCTGGTGGTACAGAATAGACTTGATTATGGTGAGTCAGGTGATCAGAACTGACTGCATGACTTCCTAAGAATCATCTGAACTAGCAACTTCAAGTGAAGATCTTACATAGGAACTCAAAATTGCTCCTTTGTATTACATATACACGAGTGTTTTGCCTGTGTGTATGTGTATACCACATACATGCAGTGGCTGCTAAGGTCAGACAAAGGCATCAGAACCCCTCGGGCTGTGGTTACAGAACATTTTGAAGTGCCATACGGGTGCTAGGAACCAAACCTGGGTCCTTCTGCAAGAGCAGCAAGTGCTCTTAGCTGCTGAGCCTTCTCCCCAGTGCCTTATGTAAGAACTTTTATGGCAGTGGACTTTAGTAAAAGATGAGTCAGTACCAGGGCATGCATTAATCAGGCAGTAGTCCATTTCTGAGGTACATCCTGATATTATCAGAAGGTCACCAGATGTTCTGGATCCCATAAATTTGAAGGAAGATTACAGATTATGAAGTCTTATGATCAGTGCTTCTCTTGTCCCTTTTTTTTTTCTGGAATCCTTGACCCTAGAAACTAATTTTTAAATCATTTATGGGCAGGTTTTCTTTGTAACTTAAAATGTGGGCAAAAGTAAAGAAAACAAGCAGTAAGTTTATAAAGGACAATTTGCAAAGGTCAAGTTAACTTATTAGACTGTTTCATTACCAAAAGAGGCCTCTTTTCAATGTGTTGGAAGTGCAGCATTGCCACATATTAAAGTAGAGGGCATGTCATCTATACTTCTACTACAGCCTCATTTTAAGGAACAAATAGAAGCAAGAAGAGGGGTTGAAGATTCTCATGGATGTATTCAGAATCTCCACTGAGGAAATGATAACAGGAATTCTGCCCAAGTCCCACCCAGATGTGGACCCACCTTCTCTGGCCCCATGTGGTTCCAAAAGCTTGAGTAGCTACAGACCTTCTTCAGAGGCCTTGCTCCTCTGGAAACAGGCATGCATGCATGTGGGCATGTGCCTGTGTGTTGTGTGTGTGTTTCCACACCTCAGCTAACACCACCAGAAGAAAAAAAAGAAAGAAAGAAAGACTCGGGTCATTGCATTCCTTTTTGGACATCACTCCCCTAACCCAGGGGACAGAGGATCAGGAATGCTGAGATAGAAGGAAAACAGGAAAGCCAGAGGCTGGGCAGGGCCTGCTTCAGTGAACAGGTCCTTAGTCTGACAGCAAGAACTGGCACCATAATGTGTCTTTAGGAAAGAATGCAGAAGAATGCAGCAACAGAGCACCCTTGGCTGGAGGAACCCAGGCAGACAGGTCCTGCTGTGTGAAAACAAGGGGGTAATTAGAGGGAGGACAGGCTCTGTTCCTGACACTGGGGCAGGAAACCCTGGGCCAGAAATTCTCCCTGGACTCCCTCAGATTCCAACAGAGAAAGTCAGGGGCCTAGAGACTGTTGCCATGGCAGCAGATATCCAGGGCTGCCAGCCTCTCCTCTTTCTGCATGGCTGCTCTGTCTGTATTCTGATACCTTTAGTTTCTTCTTCCAGAAAAGGACTGTTCAGCCCGCCCTGACTGTGTGGGAATGTGGCTGGGGCTCATTTACCAAGTATCAGGGTTAGCAGAACACCTCTTACCATATTTTAGACCAAAGTCTAGAAGGTGAAATGTAGAGAGAAATGTCTTCCCGAATCATACAAATTAGTCATAGTCTAGAAGAATAGCGCATTGTTCACAGACCTGAGTTACAGCTTTAACTCTTTCTGTGACTTTCTAAATGAAAGTAGCTATTTATTTTATCTTTCTTTCTATCTTCTCATTGGTGAATGAGACAGAAGCAGATTTAAAGTATATTGTCCTTAGCTCGGGATGTGCTTGGCACTACCCTCCTTCAAAATAAAAGGGAATTGTGTCCTTACAGCATGAGCAAATATATCTTTGTAAATGTTCAGAGTCTGGTCTGAATTCAGGAGTGAGTGTGCACAAATAACAGTTTGGACTGTGTTAAAATGAATGTTATGTTGATTAATAGTAAGGTAACAAATATCCAGTGCAAACAATAGAAGGTATAGCCTGTAATCTCAATAGTCTATGTAAGTAACATGACATGCTCACCAGATCAGAGGAAATGGAAGAATTATAGATGAAAAATCCACTTTTTTTTTAAAATTGTGCTAGAGATTCAATCCAGGCCTTGTCTTGGGTTTACTGCTTCTTAATCTTTCAGCCCTTTAAGGTCTGAAAAACAACTTTGATATAGCCTTCAAGGGAATCCATCTGTTATGTATTAAGCCATTTCACGAAGGCCTGGTGTACAATCTCTTGGTCTAAAGCTTCTTTCTCGGACAGAACTTCAAACAGCATTCCTTCTCTGGTGTTGGCTCTACAAGAGAATTTTCCATGCATACCAGCTTAGGGGCTTTTTATAACAAGTTGACCATAACCTATTTCAGTGGGAGGATAGTTCTTTTCACCTATGCTCAGTCTGGCAGAAGAAATGTCATAGGCCATTTATTTTGGAGTGGGTAGAAAGAAATTAAGACACTTATAGCTAAGGATCCATGCCTGAATGGGAGAAGAGATCAAAGGTGTTCCAACTAAAGATCCGTATGTACCCTTGAAATGATGAAACCACATACACAGAAGAAGCAACGGGTCCACAGTGTTCTGCAAAAAATATTTGTCTCCCAAGCCTGAACTAAACTATTGTGTTCCTGCAGAAATATATCTGTGTTATCACTGAACTGGTTACTAATGGCTCTCGGCCTGTGTGGTCTATTTTAATGCTTTAGAAATATCCCCCCCAAAGAAAGCCACTTGTGTGATGCTGACCTTTAGAGTGCCAGGCTTAGAAGAGTTCCTTACTCTAGAAGCAAGGGTCCAATCAAGAAATGCATAGAGTATGTTTGGATCACACCAATTGGGGGGTCTCTTTTGGCTACAGCAGAGGAAATGCCATGACAAAACATAGAATTTATGATTCAGTCCGGATTTTTTTTTTTTTTTAGAGATTTATTTATTTATTATATGTAAGTACACTGTAGCTGTCTTCAGACACTCCAGAAGAGGGCATCAGATCTTGTTATGGATGGTTGTGAGCCACCATGTGGTTGCTGGGATTTGAACTCCGGACCTTCGGAAGAGCAGTCGGGTGCTCTTACCCACTGAGCCATCTCACCAGCCCCTCAGTCCGGATTCTTAAAAGCCTTGAAAAGAAGAAGACGAGATACAGAAACACACACGCGTGCGCACACACACACACACACACACACACACACACACACACATTTAGTCATTTATATGGCTTTAAAAAAAACTAACTCTAGTGAATCCAGTCTACACTGGCACTACTTTCTTCAAATTTCTACTGGCCTGGTAATAATTCATATTTCACAGATTAGTGAATGATGGGGATGTGGGCTGACCCCTATGTTCTGCAGCTATCTATCTATTCCCTATGCCAGCCACATGGTAAGTACACAGTAATAGTGACGTTTCCAGAGGTCTCTAGAAGAAATATGCTGTTTTCTTGTGGTTGGTTTTTGTATATCTATCAGCCTGACATATTCAGTATTTATATAAGAAGTTACTGTGACATTTTGTTGAATGCCCAAAAGCTAAAGATCTACATCCCCATCTCAGTGTTAGAGCACTTGGGTTCCATCCCCAGCACTGTAAAACAAAACAAAAACAGTACCCATCAATTCATGATGAAACATCTGTTAGAATTATAAGCACTAAGTAATTCACAATTATGTAGGACTGAAGTTTGGGAACTCATTAGCAGACTGTGGTTATAAAGAAGAGGGAAAAAAGTGAATGGGTGATGGGTAATGAGGTAAAATTGCCTTGAAGTTAATGAAGCATAAGCTCCAAGGCTCTTTGATTTCTATAAGCAGCTAGATATTGACTTGTACAGGGCTTTATGAAGGGTTCTTGAAGGCAAAATATAAGCTGATGGACTCAACTTCTGTATGTCCTTACCTTTGATATTAGATAGAATCCATGAATATAACAAGGTGTCATACCCATGATTACATTACTTAGCAGGAAATATTTTTTAAATGCAATCAAGGTTCCAAGGGTTATTGTTATGTAATCTTGACATAATTATCTTTTTTATTTATTTTTTACGTATCTACTTTACATCCCGCTTACTGTCCCACTCCCAGTCACCCCCTCCCACAGTCCTTCTCCTTTCTCCCTTTCCCTTCTCATTGGAACATGTGTGAGGCCCCTAGGTATACCCCCCAACCCCCAGCACTTCGATTCTCTTTGAGGCCAAGTACATCCTCTCCCACTGAGGCCAGACAAGGCAGCCCAGCTAGTAGAACATATTCCACATTCAGGCAACAGCTTTTGGGATAGCCCCTACTCCAGTTGTTCAGGACCCACATGAAGGTCAAGTTGCATATCTGCTACATATAAGTGGGGAGGTACAGGTCCAGCCTGTGTATGTTTTTTTGGTAGTTTGTTTGAATAGCAATAGAAAATCAATGTACAGTGCATCATTGTCTTGCATATTTTTTTTTTTTTACAGTTAGTGGAAGTGGCTATGAAAGTGTTAGGAGAATAGAGTTTCATGAATAGTGCCCACAATTCAAGAGCATCTCTATTGTAACTTTTCTGTTATTTTCAGTAAGATGGATGTAGGCATATTGGTGTAAGGGGGAGCTGATTTGGAGTTGTGTTTAGCTTAGGTTTAGTTGGGTAATTTATCCCTGTGTTCCTCAGTTCCTTCCATGGAAAAATAAATAACTATAAGTTAGGAACAATTACAGGGTAAAGCCATAAAATTGAACCTAGGATCATCTAACTCAAGTGTTGCTGAGCCTTACTACTCCACTCAATTGCCTTTCTTGGACTTAGTAGAAGATTGTAAATTTTATGCCACAATTAAAATCATGGTGGTCTATCATCAGCCTCTTGCCAACATTTGATAGTTCTTACTTCCTTACCTGATTCCAAGATGCTTTTTCAGCCTCAGTGAACACTACTGTCAATAAGTACCATCAGGCCATCAAAAATGGAAACTCGGGCTCAGCATAGTGGTGCATGCCTTTAATCCCAGTACTCAGGAGGCAGAAGTAAGCAGATGTTTATGAGTTCGAGGCCAACCTGGTCTTCACAATAAGTTCCAGGATATCCAGGGCCACATAGATAGATTCTATCTCAAAACATTCCCACCAAATTATGGAAATGTGTCCACACTTCGTACCATCTATAATTTTTCCTAGTTCATTTACATAGACTTAATTTTTGGTGATGTGACATGAAATATTTCTATTTATCAAAGTATTATAAAATTCAAAACACATTATCAGAAAAAGGCATTGATGTCAAACTGGATTATGAGCATTAAGAATATTCCAATTTGTTGGTTGGGGCTGTAGCTCAGTATTGTTTCTTATCATACATGAGGCTTTGTGTTACATCCCAAGGACAGCACATGTGCATATGCAAGCACATGTACATGTACAGACACACATTCAGAATTAATATGTGCATAAGAAAACTCAAAATGCTCTAAAATCTTAAACATAAGAAAAGAAACTTCACAGAAGTTGCTAATAGTTTCCTTAAATTTTGACAAAACTGAAAATAAAAATATTAAAATAATAAAAGTACACTGACCACCAATAATGAACTGTAAAGCTGAAAGACTTTTAAAAACAACAAATGATTGTGTCAAAGGAAATACTGAAGTACCTTTTAAGGTTTTTGTTTGTTTGTTTGGCTGGTTTGGTTTTTTTTTGGGGGGGGGGAGAAGAGGGGGAAGAGATATTATTACCAGAATGTCATCTGAAGAGAGCATCTAAGTGTTTTCAACCAAAATTTACTGGTGAAAAAAAAATCATTATAGAGATATAAGAGTCAGTAAGAAAATACATCTTTCCACTTTGAATTATGACAGTCTGTATGCCATTGTTAAATTCAAAGTGTTACTTGTTATAATTTCTCAGTATAACTATGTTAACATGTATATCTAGTTGTTTGCATTACCCATATCATTTATTCATTCATTGCCTTAACCAACTTGCCATCCTAATCCCTTATACCCATTCCTTTTAAACATCCTTTTGCTTAAAGAGGCTCTTTTCAATTGTAAATGTTAAACTCCTTAACCCGGGTCTCACTTTTAGTTGGTAAGTAGTAGGGGTTCTGTATTCTTGGAAAGAAGTTGTGACGACTAAGGTTTGTTTTTATTGTCAATGTGACACAATAGGATGATGTGAGAAGAAGAAACTTCATTTGAGAAATTTTCTTCAGCAAACTGGCCCATGGGCATGTGTGTAGGGAATTGTCTTAGGGATGATTTATATGGGAGGGCCCAGCCCACTGTGAGTGGTGCCATTCCTAAGCAAGTGGGATTAGGCTGTGTAAGAAATCTAGGGAAACAAACAAACAAACAAACAAGAAAAGAAGCAAGCCACTAAGCAGCACTCCACCAGGGTTTCTGCTCCAGATTCCTGCCTCAGTTTCCTGCTTTGTCTTCTCTTGCTGATGGACTGTAACTGGTATGTCTAGGTCAAAGTGGTTTTTGTTAGAATGTTTTATCATAACAGCAGAAAAGCAGACCAGAACAGGTTGGCTGACTGATTAGAACCTCCGTCATCTGGAAAAGGTCGGAATGCTGTAAGTCCCCAGCCAAATTTTCTTGGGCTATCTTTATCCCCCTTAATAGCCATTTATTGCCCTCCTTTGTATATCTTTGTAGCATCTTTGTAATCATTAGGTAAATCCTTTGGAATGTACAAACAGACCCCTGGTTTCCATCAAGTGAAAGGCTAAGACTGCAAAAGGAGGCCGATGGCTGAGATTTCCCTGCTTTTCTATAACTTGCCTAAGTAATGTGCCCACCAAAGTATTTGAAAGGCCTCTCGACTTACAGTGTTCTTTATTCTTTTACCATAGGATTTCATGGAACTGTTGTCATGTTGAAACATGGTATCTTGGGGGAAACCCGAATCTCTTGTTTCTGGGCCATGGCCACTGATCTTTGACTCTAGAATCAACTATTTCTTTTGTTCTTTTGAGTTTTGAGCAGGTCCTTTCATCAACAGTAACATGCTTTTTAAAATCAGAAAATGTTACTTCTGCATGGTGGCATCATGTGATCACAAGAGCTGACTTCATGGAAAAGCCTCTCACATACACAGGGGGCCTTCGGGGGAGCTCCAGCTGCTCTGTACATTTCAAACTTCCAAAATAGTGGCAGCTTAAGAGGATCTATATTTGTATGATCACCAAGCAGCAAAAACAGGTGGCTGTGTTATTTGCTTACCCACATGAACTCTTTTATCCACCTCTTGCTTCCCAAATGAGAACAGATCTTTTCTATTTTCTAATGACAAACAGGATGTAAACTGATAATAACAGTAAAAAAGAATTACAGTAGTGATAAGGAACAGAATGGACAAATAGTAAAAAGAAATCTCTCTCTCTCTCTCTCTCTCTCTCTCTCTCTCTCTCTCTCTCTCTCTCTCTCTCTGGCTCATTTCCTGAGCCCTGCTTTTTCAGTGTCTGTATAAGACTGTTAGAAGCAATAGATCTTAGGGTCTTGGGGGTTGGGGAGAGAAAGAGTCTTAGGGAATAAAAAAGAAAAAAGGAACTATTGACTATTTATCCCAAGTGCTGATCCTCTCTGATAATCTGAGACGAAAGGGAATAGAAATTCTAGGAAGATAATATACTCTTAGTGTCTCCAGCAGAAACAGAAAGGCTTAACAAGAGGGAGGTGGGGAGGGGCGACTGGGCTCCGGATGAAGTGCTGTTGGGTTAATTGAGAACCTAAGCTTACTGATAACAGACTTTATTTAACAAAGAAAGCACTGGAATGCATTTAAGTTACCAGGTAGTTACAGTCTTTTTCACCTGAGTGTCGTCTCCCCGTTGCCTTGGTGGCAGACTAGACAGAGTGTGTCCACTGGACAGAAAAGGGTAGTGCCTGTTCTGGACATAAAGTGGTTTTAATGAGCTGGTACAGGCTAGGATAAATACGACGGGAGGTCTGAGGTCAGGTTGCTGCATTTCAGAGTACAAATGTATAATAAAAATAAAATAAAATAATGACATGCTTTCTGTACAGACAAAAGGGGGCATGTCCAGGAAAGGGGCTGCACTTGGGTCTGCTCATTGAAAGCAGGATGGCTTCTGGCCTAGGGAAGGGGGAGAAATGCTCTGGCTCCCTGCAAATCAGGGTGAGAATAGAAACCACTTGCCAACATCTGGAATGGAGAAAGGTATGGGAAATGGATGCTGCTGGTCATGCACATGTAGTTCATGCACGCTGCAGTTCTGACACCACTGCTAAGCCCGCTGTCCATTCTGATTCAGAAAAGGGTGGGTACAAGGAGGATTGTTGGGGAAGTGAACTGAATCCTGAGTGGGTGTCAGCTTCCTTTAGCAGAGGATGTGGGCATGTTGAGCACAAATGGGGAAAACGGTAAGGGTACGGAATCCCTGTAGGTGGGTGTGAGAATGGTTGGTGCCTGATACTCCCTGGTGGGGAGGAGGAAGCTGATCATTTCCTAGACTGCATTCCCTACAATTTTGCCCCATCTCCTTATTCCTCTTAGAACACACACACACACACACACACACACACACAC
>NC_034613.1:115711679-115723529 GCF_900095145.1 Mus pahari
GAGAGAGCAAAGGATTGTTTTCTAGGTCCCCCATATGCCTAAGATGTATTAGTAAAGGTCTATTAAGGACTTGAGTAATGGACACTCACAACCTGAATTATTATTGATCACTGTGGCAGACCATCATGAAAATCTTTCTCACTATACAATAGTCTCTTTAAGAGAGTCTGTTACCACTATTCATGGTATATTAACCAAGACTAAAAGTGTCTTCACCTAATATCAAAGTCTAGAGGGTAGGGATCTTTGAAATGTAGGAGAGGTAAACTATAAAGTGAGAAAAATAACAAAATATCCATGTGAATTCAAAGGGAAACACTTTCCTAATGAACTAAAACAAAAACCTGAAGACAAAATTATGCTTCTATAAAATAAGTAAAAGTATGCCCTTTACTCGTGCATAACCCCTCCCTTCTTCCTTTCCTCTCTCCTCTCTCATGCCATTTTGGAACTTGTTCCTGTCTCCAGGTCTCTGTCTTTACAGCTATTGCAGCCTGCTGCATGCCTGTGGGGCTGGAATTCCTTCTGGAGCAAGGTTAGGTTTCTGGGCTGGAGTGCCAGGTTTATAATAAGAAAGGGTAAATCCATCTCCTTAGCATTCAGAGGGAGCACTCTTCCAGGAAGAACTTGCCAACCCTGCAGTCCCTGGTGTGCTAGGACTAGCCTTTGGTGCCCCAACCTTCGGGAGGCATCAGGTTCACCAAGGGTGACAGCAGGGCTGTCCCACACAGATTTACTGAGAGGAGGCCAACTGTCTTCATTGAAGATCGGAACATGTTGCCCTTTCTTCTTTGGGAATTGTTTTCTAGGGGAGGAGAAATGCCCCAAGAGTCCCTCACTAGAAACAACTGTTGGAACTGTCTTTAGATCAAATTGATGTCTCACTAGACCACTTGGGGTTGCAGCAGATGTAGTTAGCCCTTCCTCAGAGTCCAGTAAAGTAGCCTTTAGAGTAACTGGCTAAAAATGAGGTTAGCCAGCTGACAAGAGCTCGTTCATCCCTCCCCTATCCATCTTGCTGTGAAGCTCAGAAGGACATAGGATATGTCGTGACCCGTTTCAGTGATTCTCTGACGACTTGTCTCTGTATCTGCCTGGTGAAGACCATCTGTTTGGGTCATCAACAGCTCAGAAGTACAAGAGACCCCAGAAAAGTGAGCTTGCCTCTAAATTAGTAGGAAATGGCTGTAACCTCTTGTTAAACAACACGTGCACTGCGTGTAGAACTTGACTTAAAAAACAAGTCAATCAGACGATAAATTGGTATTTGGAATATTTCTTCCAAGTTCCTTACCACTTCCTTTCCCACACAAAAGGCTAGTATCCCAATTGCATGCCCAAGCACTGATTTGCCTGGCCAAGTTCTTGATAGGAGACATTGGGGTCTCAGGATCTTAGAAAACAGGGGTGTGGGGTGAAGCCATATGTGCACTACAATCACCCTGCTCTTAGGAGACAATACGTAGAGAGGAAGATTCTATGATGAGGTCTTATCTAAGAACAGATAAGACTAATTCCCCTAGCCTTGCTCAGCAGAAGATATGTGGATAACTGCAAGAAAAGAGTCCCCTATAACATAAGTACCCTTACATAGATTACTCATGAGGCTACGATTCCCTAGGCTATTACCCATACCATGACTGAGCACTACTAGATTATTAGAATGAGGCCTTTATTGCTTGATAAATGGTTTCTTTCATATTTGCTTACATTTTCTTTAGTCTGGTTCTGATTCTTACTAATACACTGTTGTTTAAAGCTCATTCTGCCTAAATTCTTCCTTCCATCTTTCCCAAGAGTGAGCTATGTAACAGTGCTTTCCCCATCTTCTCCTGATATCCCTTTTTTTTATCCATGAAAAGCCTCTTCCCAACTTCTCTTTGGTATCTGTTCAATTATATCCCGGCATATGCTTTTAGAAGGATCTGAGATGTAGAAGGTCGGGGTACTTTTCACAGATAGTTTAATGTTTTCTATTTCCATGTGGCTGTGCAAGTCTTCAGGGTCAGGATAGTGTAGTGGTTAAAAGTACTCAAAAGTAACTGTGAACTGGATTTAAGTACTAAGTACTCTGCTGTTAACTGTGTCTATGGCTTCTGAGTTGCTGCTGTCTTTGGTGGTGATGATTGAATCCAGAGCCTCACCCAAGCTTAATGTGTGTTCTTCCACTGAACTATATTCCCAGCTGTTTTGCTGCATTCTGAAATGGTCATGCTTACAACCCCTTAGGGTTGTTGTAACATTTAGATAGATCACTTAACTCCAACACATAATGTGCCATTTGTTTCTTCTTGATAGATGAGGTCAGAGAGGGAAAAAAGATCCTACTAGGACTTAAAACTTCCAATGAGTTTGGAACTAGAGCTCATTCTAAATCTATGGAGCTCTAAGTATATATGTTTCAATGTGCTTTTAAACTTAGAATTTAAATTAAAGTTCAGAAAAACACATGAACCCAATACGATTATTGTCATCTGTATTCTTAACTCTCCAAATGAAATCTTATGATAATGTTTCTTTGCCTAAATATAATCCAACATCTAATGTGTTCTGGAATACAGAAATGACATGGAAGATCATATTTGGGCTTTCCTTTTCTAGTCAAATCAAACTAACCCATGGATCACAACCCCTTTGGGTGGCCAAATGAATGATCCTTTCTCAGAGACCACCTAAGACCATCAGAAAACACAGATGTTTATATTATGATTCATAACAGTAGCACAATTACAGTTATTAAGTAGCAATGAAAATAATTTTATAGTTGGGGGTCACCACAACATGAGGACTGTTTTAAGGGGTCAAAACATTAGGAAAGTTGAGAACCATATAAAGGAAGGGAAGAAGTAAATTTGGGAGGAAACACATGCTTGAGTGCAATGGGTACCTGCAGCATTTGATATTCTATGTTGCTTTTCCCTTTAATTCTTGTAAAAATAATCTATAAAATAGTAATAATTCTGTTAAACCAGGAATAAATGGAACTCAGAGAGCTGTCTACATCAAGTCCTTAATCTAGTAAATTATAGAGCTTGGATATTTTTTCCAAAAGCCCATACTTTCCCTCTACTTTGCCTTTTAAATATCACTTAAATATTAGATGATGACTTTCCAGGACCAGAGTCCTAGTTGGTTTAAATTCACAGGACAACATGTCAAGTCTGAAGTTTCCTCTTATGTATCAAAATGCAACAGTTATGAAATTAAATCCACATTTCAAACAGCAAGCCAGTAGATCTAAAACCTACAAGAATGATTTGAAGGGCCAGGGACAGATATATGAAGAGGGATGTTTTGATAAGTTTTTAATTTTCCTTCCTTGGGGTTATGTTGGATATTGGGGATGAAATCTGGGGCAAGTCTTCCACTGGGATATATCCCTAAACCATTCTGAAGAGGATTTCTCTTGGATAGGCCTTTAAGGCTGAAGAGTTGTGGTGCTTTCTTCTTAATCCCACAGGTTTAGCTAGACATCTTGAAACTGAAATTAAGAGGCATAAGGAGATATTGGGTGTTTGTAGCATGAGAAATCTTATTGGTTAAAGAATGGAACTGTGTGGACAGAGTGTAGTGGACATGACTGTCTTGTGATCTGCCTGAATGTCAAATTCATCAAGAAGAAAAAGATACATGGATTTTTCCTGTGTGCCAGAGATGGATCAGGGAGGAGACCAAACTGCTTGGTATTGAAGCCTTCAGAAAAATGTTTGGGTGTGCTGTGAGTCTCAAGGGAGAACCTGTAGGGAATGCATAGGTGAATGAAGAACAACAATAGAACATTTCTCTATTGGTATACAAATCTCAGTTCAGTAGCCTTTAATGGGAGTCTGCCTTAAGTAGCAAGTAGAACCAATAACTATAAACAGTTTTGCTATCTGTCTTAGTTAGGGTTTTAGTGTTATGAACAGGTTTCATGACCAAGACAACTCTTATAAGGAGAACATTTAATTGGAGCTGGCTTACAGGTTCATATGTTCAGTCCATTATCATCAAGGCAGGATCAGGGCAGCATCCAGGCAGGCATGGTTCAGGAGGAGCTGAGAGTTCAGCATCTTCACATGAAGGCTGCTAGCAGAATACTGACTTCCAGGCAGCTAGGATGAGGGTCTTGAAGCCTACACCCACAGTGACACACCTACTCCCACAAGGCCACACCTCCCAATAGTGCTACTCCCTCCCAGGGCCGAGCATATATAAACTATCACACTATGCTACAAGGCAAGAAGTTAACAGTCCCTGTCCTGCTTACTTTCTCTTTACTACAGTGGTTGACAGTCCTGAATTTAGTCATCTAGGGAAGGAGGATAGGCCAAGAGAAAAAAAAGGCACATCATTTTCCAGTGGAGGCATTATCTAAAGTTGGTGCAAGCTAAACAGAGAAGGTTTAATCCTAAATCAGGTTCAGGAGGCCCTTTAGTATTTGGTACTGGGTATTCTAATCACGTAAGGCTCAATTTGTATTTAAATAAAAGTAATTGTACCGCTATTTGGAAGACAGAAAAGCATGGGCTTATCATGTTAACTAAGAGCTGAATGTCATGGGAGTAAATGGATTCTTACAACTCCCATTTAATTTTGAAGCCATCTAGCTAGATAAAGCTGTATTATCTCTAGTAAAACTTGCAAAGTTGGGAGTCAGGTAAGAATTTAGATATAATGGTCCAATTTTTTAATGAACAGGATGATTTAATTTAGGGCCAAATAAAATACTCTGGGTCTTTCCTGAAGTTTCACTGAAACTTAAATAAAGAAGAAACAAAGTATTCCCAATAACAAAAATGAATTAAACTACATTGCCTGGCATTGCCATGTTAGCATCCATGCTGTTTTCCTTATAGTTCCTCTCATTTTCAGGATTATTAATTCATTGATGAAAACAAGCCACATGTCTCTGGATGGGAATGGAGGCACTGAAAAACAGCCAGTGAAGAAATCAGGGTTCATGTCATTTCAGTACCAGAGACAGGTAGGACACAAGAAACACTGCTATAGCTCAGGGAGCTAAGTGCACCCACTCCTGACAAAGTGTCCCCTATTCAGAGAGTTGGGAGAAAGGAACAAGGATCTAAAGATAACTGCATTTCAGAAAACATGAAATTTATCACTAGATAGCATAGACAGTTAATCATAGCAGGGATTATTTCAGGCTTCTGTGCCTCATAAGATCATAGGATGGATGGGTTGTGTGTCACTAGTAGAAAAGGGAATCAAACAATAACAATGAAATAGATTTCCCACCAGTGTGTCATTTATTTAATTATTTTTCAGAGATTTATTTATTATACATAAGTACGCCATAGCTGACTTCAGATGAACAAGAAAGGGGCATAAGATCTCATTATGGGTGGTTGTGAGCTACCATGTGGTTGCTGGGATTTGAACTCAGGACCTTCGGTAGAACAGTCAGTGCTCTTAACCACTGAGTCATCTCACCAGCCCTTATTTAATTATTTTTAAAGATATTTTGGAGACATGGTCTCATTATACTGGCCTGACCTAGTATTTTCTATATAAGCCTAGCTGGCCTCAAACTCACAGAGATCCTACTGCCTCTGCCTCTTGAATGCTGAGACTAAAGCCATGCACTACCACATCTGGCTGATTTATTTTACTTATGTATATTCATGTGTGTCTATATGTGGGTATGAACATATGAGTACAGGTATCTGTGGAGACTAGATGATGGTGTCAGATTCCCTGGAAGTAGAGTTACAGATGGGGTCATAAGTCTCCAGGCATGGATATTGGGAACTAAACTCAGGCCTTTTGCAAGAGCAGTATGAACTCATACTGCTGCGCTCTCTTCCCTGGTCTCTAAAAGCAATTTAAAAATGTAATACTCTTACATGCTTAAGTGTGTGAGATTAAACCCCACTCCTGGTAAACATCTCAACCGAAGTTTTAATAACAAATCCTGTATATCTTTTAGAATGTTTCATGAGTATCATTTGTGGAATGTTTCCTGCACTGGAGTAGAGTCTTAACTCATCCGGTTGGTCTAATGGTAGCACATATTTTTTGACAATTTTATTGGGTTCTTATATCTCTACTTCCTTTCCAAACTTCATTCAACCCTAATCCCTTTCAACTCTCTAGCATTAGGAGAGAAAGATGGTTAGAGGAGAAAGGGGACTACTTCCTGCTGATTAGGGACGTTGAGTTCCTTGGGGCAAGTCTAATCTTTGTTGTCAGGATATCACTGACTTCTTGTAGTCGAACTACAACAGCAACTAGGAGCAGCAGCCTTCACAGGCCCTCTCAGGGCTCTCTCATTTATACCCTCTTCAGAGTCCCCAGAATTAAACTATCTGCAGCTATCAAAAATCATGCCCCTGCTAGTTAGTGCACGAGGCAAATCATAGTCACCTGCTGTGAAGCAGCCTCTTGTCCCACACCTGGGATTAAAACAAAAACATACTCACATAAAACAACTGGGATTTTAAAGAAAGCAAAACTCTTACTAGTCTAATCCTAGATCCCCCAGAGGATTGGAAGACAAATGGTCTCCAAACCTGCCCATGTAGTCACCCTTCAATCACCAACCAATTCAGAATTTAAATATCTTAAGCCATCTGATCCAAAGAATTCACCTAAGGCTATTAAGCTTCAAAGACTATACTCTAGTCATCAAAGAATTTGCATGTTCTTTGCACCAGGGTTAAAAAGTGATGGTAATTAGTAGTCAGTACAGTACATAGAATCATCAACAAAATGTGGCCCCCATAGACTCATGCTTCGGATGCTTGGCCCACAGGTAGGGGTACTATTAGGAGGTATGGCCTTGTTGGAGTAGGTGTGGCCTTGGTGGAAGATTATTACATATAATATATAGATATTATAATTGCCCAATTTCTTAATGAACAGGATGGTTCAATTTAGGGCCTAATAAAGTACCCTAGGTCTTCCTTGAATATTCTTTAGAACTTAAAAAAAAAAGAAACCAAGTAAGTATCCAAAATAACAAAATCAAAGTATCCAAAAGAACACTTTTAATCCTAGCACTCAGGAGGCAGAGGCAGGCAGATCTCTGTGAGTTTGAGGCCAGCCTAGTCTATCTACAGAGTGAGTTCCATGACAGCCAGGACAACACAGTGAAACCCTGTCTCCAAAAAACAAAACAAAACTAACAAATAAACAAAATACAACAACAAAACAATACACAACAAATGATTTACTTTGCCTAAGGCATATTTTTTGGCACAGAATAAGTGTTCAGACATGATTATTCTCTCTCTCCTTTCTCTCTTACCAAAAAATGTAATCTTGTCACTGTGGAGTCTATATGCTTATGCTATAGTCAGTAAGATACACAGTCTCCTCCTTGTTCCCTACTGATCAAGATCTAGAACTCTCAGTTCCATCTCCAGCACCGTGTCTTTCTGGACACTGCCATGATTCTTCACATGATGATAATGGACTAAACCTCTAAATCTGTAAGCCAGCCCCAATTAAAGGTTTTCTTTTATAAGAGTTGCTGTGGTCGTGGTGTCTCTTCACAGCAATGGAAACCCTAATTAAGACAGTCTCTTAACCTCAAACAACTGGAATTTTAGGAGGACTAACTAACACATAGTATGTCTAGTCATTGCACAATGGTCATACTGGAACTGGGTTCTATTAATGTCTGACAAATATACTAAGTGAACACCTAAAAGCATGTTTAGGCAAATAGCTTAGGATCCATTACAAAGGGGTGATGGTGATGGCAGGAAATTTTTTTTAAAAGAATTTATATCTAGGGCTGCATATGGTATAGAATTCTTTTCATCCCCAAACTTGAGAGGCAGAGACAGGCAGCTCTCTGGGATTTCCAGGCTGTCCCTAGTTAGGATTACAATTGCTGTGATGAAGCACATGGCCAAAAGCAAGGAGAGGGAAGAGTTCATTTGGCTAACACTTCCACATTTTAGTCTATTTTTTTTGACATTGTAAAGTTTTATTTACTTGACAGTTTTATATAATACAATGCTTTATTATGGTTATTCAAAGTATTTTCAAATAGGCATGGAAAGGTTGTTGAAAAAAAGTGGTATTGGAAGACTGAATATCCAGAGGACGCCCTAACTTCTCTACAACACTTTCTTATCCTAATATTTCTTTAATTTTTAACATGTATGTATATATGTGAAGGGTTTGCCAGATGGACTAGCCTTCTTAGAGATGAAAGGAAGAGAGATGGAGGGGGAATCTTGAAAGCTGATCAGAGAGATCCATTTTGCTTTCCAACCCTGAAGATGTACAAAGCAACATGGTGGGTTGCCGAGACTGCTGAGCGGATAAAGGCGACTGTTGTTCAGCTGGATAACCTGACTTTGTTTCCAGATACCGACATGGTAGAAGCAGAGAAACCAACTCCTACAAGTTGTTCTCTGACACAGGCATACTGAGGCATTGGTATGCCCCCATACATATATGAACACAAAATAAAAGTATAAAAAAGGTCCATGGTAACATTTCATTATTCAATCTGTGGGGCATGCTGAATTTCTAATGTCTGATGTTTGTGGTTGTATTGTGTTGGAGATGTATACAAGCATTAGACATTGGCAAATGAGAAACCCCTACATCCTATTTGTTGGTGAAGCTAAACAAATTAATATAATTATACAAGTCCAAGTCCCATCTCTCAAATGGCTTTAGCCTATGACGAGTTGACAGAAATCCATCCAGGACAAAAGCCATCCTGGTCTGCAGAGCAAGTTTCAGGTCATCCAGGGCAACATAGAGAGATGCTGTCTCAAAAACTTACAGCTAAGGTAAAGAAAAGCTACTTTTTAAAATTAGACTCTAAGTTAAACTTTACATTTCTAGTCTACTATTACTTGTAGAGAAATCATAAAGGATATCAACTATTTTATGGACATGTTACTGTGCTATAGATATAGAACATATTATGTCTCACAATTTCCTCAATGTTTCATCATGAAGACAATGTAAATATTTATATTCTTAAATCTACCTATTTTTATCACCATTGCCAATAATCTAATATTCAGAAAGGGCATATCTGAGTTAAGGGTATAAAAACCTCTATTTTAGGGCAGCAACCTTTGGTTTCATCAATGAAATGTCAACCATTAATCCATTTAGAATGTATTTTGTAGTAAAATGTAATGCAAAAAAAAATCTAACATCACTCCCAGAAATATTTCTCAACACATTTTTTTTCTTTTTTCTTTCTTTTTTTTTGGGGGGGGGGGGGTTGGGACAGGGTTTCTCTGTGTAGCCCTGGTTGTCCTGAAACTCACTCTGTAGACCAGGCTGGCCTCGAACTCAGAAATCCACCTGCCTCTGCCTCCCAAGTGCTGGGATTAAAGGCATGCGCCACCATGCATGCCTGGCTCTCAACACATTTCTTGATGTATCATTCTTTCACTTATTCAAATGTTCCAAATTATGAAATACATATATCCATTCCTTATTTATATTCTGTTCCTCTATTTTGGTGGCTAAAATACTGTTTCACTGCGTGGCAATTTATACTGAATTTTGCTATGCAGCAACTCCTTATTTTTTTTTTTAAAAAAAAAGGTTTATGTGTATTTTGCATGCATGTATGTGTGGTTCTCAGAACTGAAGTTATGGTTGGTTGTGAGCCACCATATGGGTGCCAGCAATCAAAACCCCTGTCCTCTACAAGAGCAACAAGTGACCTTCGCTGCTGAGCTGGCTCTCTAGGCCCCTTGGTACCTTTTTTTTTTTTTTTTTAAAGAATTTTACCATTTGACATTTTACTTTCATTCACTCATTTTAAAACAATGAAAAAAAGAGATCATAAATTTGAGAGCAAGGAAGGAGGGGTACATGGAAGATCTGAAGGGGGAGCGTTTAAACTATAGACTCTAAAAAAAATAAAAGAAACAATCTTTTTAAAATAGAGAAAAGCAGCCTCCACCAAAAACATAAAAATAGGGCCCTTTTCTTATCAATCTGGGAACAAAACCAAATTGTATGTATATTCTGCTCTCACCTTTATTAACATATGCACTCATAATTTCATGGGTATATGGTAAAATAGTAACTATGGTTATTTCAGGTGTTAGGCATCCTTGTGTTGTACCTGACCTCCTCCATCCAGCTCTCCTCACTCTGTATTCCCCAGGCTTCCCAGTTAGAGACTACATGTAAGGTCTTTCTCTGGCCTTTAGTTTGGCAAGAGGGAGGACACTATGTTATGATATAGAACTGAAACACTAAGTTTAGCCATTTCTTATCTTGGCATGTTTTTTTTCAGTTTATATGTATATCACAACTGTTGTTAGATGGCCTTTTTCCCACTCAGGTGTATACCATTCCAAAGTAACCTTTGCCTAGGGGGTTACTAAATCCCATGGAATGGGCTGAATTTAAGTCACCTCCCCCTCATATAGCCCTTACAACTCAAAAATGCAGTTGTAACTTAATCAGGTATTTACAGAAATAATTGAGGCTTCAGAAAAGCTAACTCCATCAGCACCATGGTCCTTTCTGCTGCAGAATTTGTTTAGCTTCACCAACAAATAGGATGTAGGGGTTTCTCATTTTCCAATGTCTAATGCTTGTATACATCTCCAACACAATACAACCACAAACATCAGACATTAGAAACTCGGCATGCCCCACAGATTGAATAATGAAATGTTACCATGGACCTTTTTTATACTTTTATTTTGTGTTCATATATGTATGGGGGCATACCAATGCCTCAGTATGCCTGTGTCAGAGAACAACTTGTAGGAGTTGGTTCTCTGCTTCTACCATGTCGGTATCTGGAAACAAAGTCAGGTTATCCAGCTGAACAACAGTCGCCTTTATCCGCTCAGCAGTCTCGGCAACCCCCATGTTGCTTTGTACATCTTCAGGGTTGGAAAGCAAAATGGATCTACAGCACTTTGTTTTACCCGTACAAACTGAACAATATAGACTCTGCCTCTCGGCCAAGAATTTGAGACGAGACTTCAAGGACTGACTGATCCTGTAGGATTTATGATTCTTACTTCCTATTTGCCCTTTGTAATATTTTCCTAAATTTCAACAATTTGTTAAAAGTTGGGGGCGGGGCATGGCTGGGAAATTTGCACGGTAAGATTTAGAAAAACCCACATATATTCCTGATAGAAATTAATATATAGGGTATGCATCCCATGTTTCCTCTGCTAAGAATGAAAGCTTTGAGGCTAGGACCTGGCCATAGTTCATAAAAGAATGGAAATAAGGGACAATTAAGTGTACTTGTAAGTGTATATGGGCCAAAACCACAGGTGTAAAGAACATCAGGAACAAACCAGGCTGCTACAAGTGTCACCAGTAAGCAATCTGCCACACCAAAGAGGGGAAATAACTTGACAGAGTATTTTCTTACCTGCTACCGCAAGAATCTTAAAAAAAAGAAAAAAACAAAAAGCTTTTTTTACCTTTAACTATGTGTATGTGTGGTGGCATATACATGTCCACAGAATTACCTGAGATGGCCAGAAAGCACCAGATGCCCTAGAGCTGGAGTTGCAGGTGCTTGTGAGTTACCAGAAATAAACTTGGGTCCTCTGAAACAGAACAGGCCGAGCAGTCTCTCCAGTCCAAGAAAGGAATTTTTCCTTTGAAAGCCAGTTTTCTTCTGCGCCACCCAAATAACCTCAACTCTGTATTTGCTAATCTCAGGAACATAAAAAGAACACCACACATTTTTTTTTTTGCTTTGAAATTTAGAAACAAGTTTTATTTAAGATCTGAAATACAATTCCTAAAATATCAACTTTTCAGAAAACTGTGGCTACACAATAATGCATTGCCTCTATCATGTTAGAACGTGCATTAGACTCAAATACAAAAACCAGGAAACAAATCACCATCCTTCAACAATTTGAGCAAAGA